>NC_081345.1:77000504-77016819 GCF_029784015.1 Lycium ferocissimum
AAACAACCCAATATACGCTTCATATACAATACTTAATACACCTTCTTCCTCCAAGTACATCAAGTATATCAACATCAATACAAACACAACATCAATTACTAACTATACATGAAGAAATTAGCTCAATAACATGACAAGTCACGACCGAGCTACGGAATACGACGGTATCAAGAACAATTTCTAACACCACTCATTCTGTCACTTATCTGCTCTTATTCGTACTATATGCTCATAATCATAGAAATCTATTAACATTTGAAACATATTTACTTTTATAACATAAGCCCTTCGGCTATCAAAATAGTATATACATACATATACATGAAGACTATGGGACCATACTACCCACACATGCGTATCTACGAGCCTCTACTAGAGTACCAGACATATGGACGGGACAGGACCCCGTCGTGCCCAATCATGAATATGTACATATATGTGCCAAAAGAATAGTCAATGGCACCTCGACAATGGAGTGCTCACAAGTCAACTACTAGCTCCTCTAGATCGGCACGCCTCCTTCTACCTCGTGGGCATGAACACAGCATCCAAAGAAAACGGACATCAGTACGAACATTGTACTTAGTATGTAAGGCAGTAATGAAATAAGCATAATAAGAATATCGTAAGTCATGAGATGGAAATACAACCTGCGTCCATTTTAAGCATAATTACATGTCATATACATTCGTCATACATGAGCATATCATGAGCATTATCATAACGCATACTTTATCATATCACGTATACATCATCATACCATACATGCATCGTCGTATCAATCATACTTCATCACATCGGTAACCCGCGTCCGGGTAACCATCCTATGCCGCCCACTAGTGGTGTCATGCCCGGCCCTCTAGGCTTGGTGAAATCATAGCAGCCCGCCTTAGCGGTGACATGCCCGGCCATCTAGGTACGGTGGAATCATATGCAGCCCGCCTTTGCGGTGACATGCCCGGCCAATTAGGCGCGGTGGAATTACATCATCATCATATATCATGCATTTATCATCATACATATCATAGACTCACCACTATCATTCATTTCATGGACATATCATGGCTCTATCGTAAGTTAACATCATTACACATATATCATCAATTTATACTTTAGAGCTTGGAAGCGAGTATAGTTGTGTCGGGGTGACATAAGGCCGTGGACCCCCGACTTCGTTATGGAACGTTCATAAGTAACCTGCCTCACCTTGAAGGAACAAGCATAAGGTGAGTGTATACGATGATCAACATCGATGGGCTATGGATAGCTTCATAAGCTTAATTGGAGCATCGTATCGTAAACCATAGCATCTCTAGCCTTTAAGCTTATCATTATCGTTATCATCTTCATAACATATTTCTTATCTCGTGTGGCTATTCATAAACGAGGATTCATAGTCTTATTGAAGATGGAACATTCAGGTGAAGAGGAATTTCATGCCATAGACCTACCTTAGAAAGGAAGGGATTAGCCTCACATACCTTTGTCGCTTAACTATTCTATCGCTAGCTCGTTCTCCTTGAATGCACTTGTCTAAACCTTCAATGGAATTCTTGTCGTCATTAGCTAAACAATCATGAAAATGTACCTACTAAAGCTAGAGAAATTTGGGCAGCATTTCCTTTGTTTATACTACTTTCCGCCATATTCCATATCAACTCCCAACATTCATAACAGCCATCACAATATCACTAACAACAATCGTCATTCATTTACATGATTCGCATTTCACAATTCCACTTCAATCCTCCATATTCATGACTAAAATCTATTATCACGTACTTTCACATATGATACTCATTCCATGTTCTAAATGTCATTTATAACGTATTTATAATCCAAACACAACCATTTCCATGATTCAACTCAACTACTATTCAATAATGACACTATCCTCACATTTGTGACCCATTTTCTATACTCTTCCACAATCCATGTGTTTCAACTTATAAACACTTCAAAAAACATGTAAAGATCATGAAACTCACCTTAGATGATGGAGGAATAGGCCTTGATTGATGATACACTTCTTGCATAAAAACCCTATTTCATTTCTTTTGGGTTTTCTTGATTTGTACAACTTTTAATGGGTTTCCTTCACTTAATTCACTTGATTTCTTGTTGTTGATCTTTGATTTCTATTGATTTCTCATGGATGGAGTGTTTGGAATGTTCTAGAGGTCTCTTGAAGTGTGGGGGTGAAGTATTAAATGAAATGAAAATGAAAAAGGGTCCCTTATATAAAATGAGTTCAGCCCCGACCAAGATATACGGACCAACATACGGTCCGTATGTTTTCTACGAGCCGTATGTCTGGCCGTAGATCTGGTCCAGTGAATTATGGTATTCTGGGCTGAATCTATGGTTGGACATACGGTCCATACGTTTTATATGGCCAGTATGTCTGGCCGTAGGTTTGCCCAGTTTTCCGAGAGTTGTTTCGTCGACTCGTTTGATCTCCGATCCTTATGGAACCTTCTTAACACTTGTTCATCACTTCAATGCCATTCTAAGGGACTTTATAACTCTTCCTCAAGGTGTCATTAGGACATCATTAACTTAATACTCGTAATTCTTATCCGTTACTCAACGTATGACTCGCTTCCCTTAACAACTTCCTTTCATTAACTCGGATGTCTTTGGAAATCTTAATTAGGATCATCACCTACTATTTCTTATTTGTCCAAACCTCGTATACATCATGTCCTTAGTGAGTCTATTCACTGTACGCTAACGGGGAATTTTCCAAGGTGTAACATCCTTCCCCCCTTTGGAACATTCGTCCTCGAATGTTAAGTCGTTAGGATTTCTAGAAAAATTTCGCCAGGGTTTCCCCTGTAATATGGCACTACCATCCTGTCACAACAACCCATAATATCATTGCCTCACAGGGCCACAACACAATAGCAATATAAACTGGCCTCACACGACCCATACGCATAAAAGAAAAGCATACATACCTTATCATTTCGACGTCTCGTCATAGATCTCTTCCAGGGGCTGAAATAAATGTGGATATATGGATTTCATCTTCTCTTCCACTTCCCAAGTCATCTCTTCCCGATTGTTATTTCGCCATAAGACTTTGACTGAAGCTATTTCCTTATTCTGAAGCCTTCGTACTTGCCTGTCTAGTATGGCAATAGGCACTTCTTCATAGGCTAGCTTTTCTGTGATCTGAACATCATTTATTGGCACAATCTCTGTAGGATCTCCCACACATTTGCGGAGCATGGAGACATGGAATACTGGATGAACTAATTCGAGCTCTGAAGGCAAATCCAATTCGTAAGCTACTTGACCCACCTTTCGGATGATTTTGTAAGGTCCAATATATCGAGGACTCAACTTCCCTTTCTTACCAAATCTCATTAACCCTTTCATTGGTGATACTTTTAAGAACACCCAATCATCGACTTGAAATTCTAAATCTTGCCGGCGGTTATTCGCATAAGACTTTTGGCGACTTTGGGCTGTCAGTAATCGATCTCGGATCACCTTGACCTTTTCTACCGCTTGTTGAATCAACTCGGGGCCTATCAATTGCACTTCTCCGACATCAAACCATCCAATTGGAGATCTACATTTCCTTCCATATAAAGCCTCATACGGAGCCATTTGAATGATGGAATGATAGCTATTATTATAGGCAAATTCAATTAGGGGTAAATGGTCATCCCAACTACCACCAAAATCTAGAACACATGCCCTTAGCATATCCTCCAGGGTCTGTATAGTACGCTCGGCTTGTCCGTCAGTTTGCGGATGAAATGCCGTGCTAAGCTTCACTTGAGTACCTAGACCCTCTTGAAAGGATTTTTAGAACTTAGCTGTAAACTGTGCCCCTCTGTCTGTGATGATAGATATTGGAATACCGTGAAGTCTCACAATCTCCTTAAGATATAACCTTGCATAATCTTCAGCTGAGTAGGTGGTTCTGACTGGAAGAAAATGAGCTGCTTTTGTCAATCTATCCACAATCACCCATATAGAATCATACTTGCCTCAAGAGCGGGGCAATCCTACAATAAAATCCATGTTAATCACTTCCCATTTCCACGTAGCAATTTCTATTGCTTGCAATAATCCCCCTGGCTTTTGATGTTCTACCTTCACTTGTTGGCAATTTGGACATTTGGCTACAAACTCTGCTATGTCCCTTTTCATGCCATCCCACCAATACATCAATTTAAGATCATGATACATTTTTGTGGCTCCTGGATGAATAGAATACCGAGAGTAATGAGCTTCTTCTAGAATTCGGCGGCGTAATTCTGCCACATCCGGAACACATAACCTATTCTGGTACCTGAGAACCCCATCTGCTGAGACTTCGAATGGTGACTTTTCTTTTGGGAATTTCACACCTTTATAACACTTCAATTTGGGATCCTCGTATTGGCGCTCTTTTATTTCTGCATCCAAGGACGAAACTGTGGGATTGCTAACACTAACTCCTGCATCGTCCGAATCAATTACACGCACTCCAAGATTAGCTAGTTGATGGAGTTCATGGATCATTTCTTTCTTCTCCGGGGGTACTTCACATAAGCCACCCATTGATCGGCGGCTAAGCGCATCAGCTACTACATTTGCTTTTCCGGGGTGGTATAAGATGTTCACATCATAATCTTTCAGTAGTTCTAACCACCGCCGCTGTCGCAGATTCAACTCCTTCTGTTTGAAAATGTACTGAAGACTCTTGTGATCTGTATAGATATCAACATGTACGCCATACAAGTAATGTCTCCACATTTTTAATGCATGAATAACTACAGCCAATTCGAGATCGTGAGTGGGGTAGTTCTTTTCATGTTTTCGCAATTTTGCCTTCGAAGATAAGCAATGACTTTTCCGTGCTGCATCAATACACATCCTAACCCAACACCGGAAGCATCACAATACACAACATAGCCATCCGGCCCTTCTGGAAGCGTTAAAACTGGAGCTGAGGTTAATCTGTCTTTTAACTCTTGGAAGCTACTCTCACAAGCGTCATTCCACTGAAATTTTGCTGATTTCTGGGTTAACTTTGTCATTGGGGATGAAATAGATGAAAAACCCTCTACGAATCTTCTATAATAACCTGCCAAACCCAGAAAGCTACGAACTTCTGTAGGCGTCGTAGGCCTTGGCCAAGTCTTCACGGCTTCAATCTTTTGAGTGTCAACTCTAATGCCATCATCTGAAATCACATGGCCTAAGAATGTCACTGAATTCAGCCAAAACTCGCACTTTGAAAATTTTGCATACATCTCCCGAGTACGAAGAATTCCAAGAACAATGCGTAGATGATTATCGGCATGTTCACATTCCGTGCGAGAATACACTAAAATATCATCAATGAATACTATCACAAACAGATCTAAGAGAGGCCTGAATACATTATTCATTAAATTCATAAATACCGCCGGAGCATTAGTTAGCCCAAACGACATCACTCGAAATTCATAATGGCCATATCTTGTTCTGAAAGCTGTCTTGGGAATATCTTCTTCTCTGACTCTCACTTGATGATAACCCGACCTCAAATCTATTTTAGAAAATCACTTGGCACCTTGTAGTTGATCGAACAAATCATCAATTCTTGGAAGAGGATACCCATTCTTTATCTTCACCTTATTCAGCTGTCTATAATCAATACGCATTCGTAGGGAGCCATCTTCCTTTTTCACAAATAAGACTGGCGCTCCCCACGGTGATGAACTGGGTCTAATGAACCCCTTTTTGAGCAAATCTTTCAATTGGGCCTTTAACTCTTTCATTCGCCGGAGCCATTCGATAAGGAGGAATAGAAATAGGCTCGTGTATCCGGCAACACATCAATGGCGAAGTCAATCTCTTTCGGAGGAAGGCCTGGAAGTTCATCTGGAAACACATCCGGAAACTCATTCACTACCGGAACAGATTGGAATATTGGAGACTTTGCTTCCGTATCACGAATTCGGACTAGATGATAAATATAGCCCTTAGCTATCATCTTTCTTGCTTTAAGGTAGGAAATAAACCTACCTCTCGGAGTTGCCGTATTACCTTTCCACTCAAGCACAGGCTCTCCCGAAATTGAAATCGGACTAATTTCACTCGGCAATCAACATTAGCATAGCACGAGGCCAACCAATCCATACCCATTATAACATCAAAGTCTAACATTTGTAGCTCAACTAAATCAGCTTTGGTTTGGCGATCACATATCACAATTATATAATCTTTATACACTTGTTTAGCTATCACGGGATCACCAACCGGAGTAGACACCTAAAAGGGTTTGATTGGCTCGGGTTTTACCCCAATACGATTAGCAACATAGGGGGTAATATATGATAATGTGGAACCCGGATCTATCAATGCATACACATAGTAAGAGAACACAATCAATGTACCTGTAACTACATCTGGGGAAGACTCGAGATCCTGTCGTCCGGCTAAAGCATATAAGCGGTGCTGTGTGGCACCCGTGGATGCTCCCTCCCCTCTACCTCGGCCGCCCGCCGGAGTCCGGGGGGAGTCCGCCCGTAGGACGTGGCCGAAGAGGATCCCGCCGCCGATCCCGTGGCCGAACCCCACCTCTGCCATATCTCACCGGACAATCTCGCATCAAATGTCTAGCCTGTCCACAAATATAACATGCGTCTGTGCCCTGGCGGCATGGCCCTGAGTGCAATTTTCTGCACTGAGTGCATCGAGGAACCGATGGTCTCCCCTGACTGTAATCTCCCCCAAACTGAGAACCTGGGGCCCTCGAACTCTAGCCCTGTCCTGAACGGAAAGAGCGATCAGATCTTTTGCCTGCAAACTGGGGAGGTGCACTCGTTAGTGACTGGCCTGAGTTCCTGGATTATGTCTGTCTGGATCCCCCTCTATAATCACCGCCTGTGCCCATAGATCTGGCCCGTTTGCTTTGCCCTCTATCAACATCGCGGTCACCCCTTTGCGGAGGTTGTTGTCCCTCAAGATTTTGGGCATGGGCTTGAATGCGGGAAATGTCCATCCCGTCTTGCAATGAAGCCGTTAAGCAATCCTTAAATAAATGTGGCCCTAAGCCACTCACAAATCTGTGCACCCGATCTCCCATATCGGCCACCATAGCAGGAGCATATCTAGCCAAAGAATTAAATTGAAGGCTATACTCCGGGCGCTCATGTTACCTTTCTTCAAATTTAAGAATCTATCCGCCCTAGCTCGGCGGACCTCGGGCGGCAAATAATGACGAAGGAAAGCATCAACAAATTCTTGCCACAGGGGAGGAGGCGCATTCTCTTGCCTCGACGCTATCCAATTATTGTACCATAGGACCGCCACATCTCGAGTCTATATGATGCCAACTCCACCGATTCGGTCTCGAAGCATGAATAATCCGCAACGTCCTCAACATTTCATCAATAAAGCCTTGCGGGTCTTCATCCGACTTCGATCCAAAGAATTTCGGAGGATTTAAGCTCATGAAGTCACGGGCTCTAGTACTAGTTGAACGATCACTTGGGCCCGCATTTTGCCTTTGTGCCTGGGCGGCAACCAACTGCGTCAATAAATGAATGGCCTCGGTCACTTGTTGACCCGATGTAGCCGGCGGAGGAACTGGAGGCATAGGAGCTGGAACAGAAGCCCCTTCTTGCTCTTCCGTAATAGGCGGAGTAGTGGAGGCATTAGATGGAGCCTCATTATGCGATTCATCCTCGTCTACATTCATAGGCGGCTCTCTTTCTGCCCGCCTCTTTGTCGTAGTATTGCCCTTCGGGGCGGCTTTAACTTTTTATTTTGGCGGCATTTCAGAAATCACAACACACTTATTAGGGAGGATTAAATCTTATACTCAGCTCTATCGCACGATTTCATAAGAAGAAGGATGGTCGTTTTTCCTAAATGCCCTGTAGCCTCCTGTTTATTAGCGTGGCGCGCAACACACCATAAACAAGACTCTACTAGACACGGCTCGTAGACACTTCCTAGGACTGAACCGTCTCGATACCACTTCGTCACGACCCGAGCTACGGCCACGACGGTATCCGGGCTAACCACCGAACACCACTCATTCTGTCACTTATATGCTCTCATTCGTACTATATGCTCATAATCATAGAAATCTATTAACATTTGAAACATATTTACTTTTATAACATAAGCCCTTCGGGACCATACTACCCACACATGCGTATCTACGAGCCTCTACTAGAGTACCAGACATATGGACGGGACAGGACCCCGTCGTGCCCAATCATGAATATGTACATATATGTGCCAAAAGAATAGTCAATGGCACCTCCGGACAATGGAGTGCTCACAAGTCAGCTACTAGCTCCTATAGATCGGCACCGTCTCCTTGCCTACCTGTGGGCATGAACACAGCGTCCAAAGAAAACGGACGCGGTGACGAACATTGTACTGAGTATGTGGCAGGAATGAAATAAGCATAATAAGAATATCGTAAGTCATGAGATGGAAATACAACCTGCGTCCATTTTAAGCATCATTACATGTCATATACATTCGTCATACATGAGCATATCATGAGCATTATCATAACGCATATTTTATCATATCACGTATACATCATCATACCATACATGCATCGTCATATCAATCATACTTCATCACATCGGTAACCCGCGTCCGGGTAACCATCCTATGCCGCCCACTAGTGGTGTCATGCCCGGCCCTCTAGGCTCGGCGAAATCATAGCAGCCCGCCTTAGCGGTGACATGCCCGGCCATCTAGGCACGGTGGAATCATATGCAATCCGCCTTTGCAGTGACATGCCCGGCCTATTAGGCGCGGTGGAATTACATCATCATCATATATCATGCATTTATCATCATACATATCATAGACTCACCACTATCATTCATTTCATGGACATATCATGGCTCTATTGTAAGTTAACATCATTACACATATATCATCAATTTATACTTTAGAGCTTGGAAGCGAGTATAGTTGTGTCGGGGTGACATAAGGCCGTGGACCCTCGACTTCGTTATGGACCGTTCATAAGTAACCTGCCTCACCTTGAAGGAACAAGCATAAGGTGAGTGTATACGATGATCACCATCGATGGGCTATGGATAGCTTCATAAGCTTAATTGGAGCATCGTATCGTAAACCATAGCATCTCTAGCCTTTAAGCTTATCATTATCGTTATCATCTTCATAACATATTTCTTATCTCGTGTGGCTATTCATAAACGAGGATTCATAGTCTTATTGAAGATGGAACATTCATAGGAAAGAGGAATTTCATGCCATAGGACTCATGCCTTAGAAAGGAAGGGATTAGCCTCACATACCTTTGTCGCTTAACTATTCTATCGCTTGCTCGTTCTCCTTGAATGCACTTGTCTAAACCTTCAATGGAATTCGTGTCGTCATTAGCTAAACAATCATGAAAACGTACCTACTAAAGCTAGAGAAATTTGGGCAGCATTTCCTTTGTTTATACTACTTTCCGCCATATTCCATATCAACTCCCAACATTCATAACAGCCGTCACAATATCACTAACAACAATCGTCATTCATTTACATGATTCGCGTTTCACAATTCCACTTCAATCTTCCATATTCATGACTAAAATCTATTATCGCGTACTTTCACATACGATACTCATTCCATGTTCTAAATTTCATTTATAACGTATTTATAATCTTAACACAACCATTTCCATGATTCAACTCAACTACTATTCAATAATGACACTATCCTCACATTTGTGACCCATTTTCTATACTCTTCCACAATCCATGTGTTTCAACTTATAAACACTTCAAACAACATGTAAAGATCATGAAACTCACCTTAGATGATGGAGGAATAGGCCTTGATTGATGATACACTTCTTGCATAAAAACCCTATTTCATTTCTTTTGGGTTTTCTTGATTTGTATGACTTTTAATGGGTTTCCTTCACTTGATTCACTTGATTTCTTGTTGTTGATCTTTGATTTCTATTGATTTCTCATGGATGAAGTGTTTGGAATGTTCTAGAGGTCTCTTGAAGTGTGGGGGTGAAGTATGAAATGAAATGAAAATGAAAAAGGGTCCCTTATATAAAATGAGTTCAGCCCCGACCAAGATATACGGACCAACATACGGTCCGTATGTTTTTCACGGGCCGTATGTCTGGCCGTAGATCGGTCCAAGTTGAATTATGGTATTCTGGCTAAATCTACGATTGGACATACGGTCCATATGTTTTATACGGCCAGTATGTCTGGCCGTAGGCTTGCCCAGTTTTCCGAGAGTTGTTTCGTCGACTCGTTTGATCTCTGATCCTTATGGAACCTTCTTAATACTTGTTCATCACTTCAATGCCATTCTAAGGGACGTTATAACTCTTCCTCAAGGTGTCATTATGACATCATTAACTTAATACTCGTAATTCTTATCCGTTACTCAACGTATGACTCGCTTCCCTTAACAACTTCCTTTCATTAACTCGGATGTCTTTGGAAATCTTAATTAGGATCATCACCTACTATTTCTTATTTGTCCAAACCTTGTATATATCATGTCCTTCGTGAGTCGATTCACTGTACGCTAACGGGGAATTTTCCAAGGTGTAACAACAACAACATGGCCAAAACATATTTCAAACCCAATAGGAACTTCAACATATTGTTGTATTCTTTTCCCCAACTTTCTTCTTCCAACAACTTGTATAACCATCTAATAAATTCATAAACAAGGGGTTAAGGTGATATCTTACCTCAGAGCTATATGGACTTCGAGGAATGTTGAAATGAGCTAAAAATGAACAAGGGTTGAAAATATATACAATAGAGGCTGCCACTGCCACTGATATATGGTCCAATATACAGACCATAAATCAATATACGGTCCGTATATTTGGATTGTAAATCATCAACAGTAGGCCACCCCCACTGTTATCGAAATATGGCGGGGGATCAACCAATATACGGTCTGTATACTCAATATATGGTTCGTAAATTCCACCATAAGTGTCACGACCCAACCGGAGGGCCGCGACGGGCACCCGGTGCTAACCCACCCGGGCACCTCATAACATACTTTCACGTCACATCTAGGTGAGCCATATAACTAAATCATACTTTTATTCATATAATATACATCTCATATACATTGCATATACATAGCCTTTACATAACATTTACATATACTTAGCATATTCGTACTCATATTGATGTCATATACATAACATTTATATAGCATACCCGACCACGAAGGTTCGGTGTTTCACATAGCTGGCCCTACTAAAGCTTAGTGTCATACCTGGCCCTACCAAGGCTCAGGGTTATCCGTACCCAACTACAGTGGTGCGCGCGCATCATCATATATAGATATATACATATTCACTATATTCTACCCGGTCATATAAGCTCGGGGTTTCATAATAGCCATACATAGGCACATATACATATAAGCATCTTTAGCATTATTACTATCGTCGTTCATCACATTCTATCCTTAGAGGATTTCTCGTCGTATAAGGAACTTAGCACAGTCGTATCATATCGAGAATCATAAGCTTAGTAGCTTTTAGAGATAGGATCATTGAAGAATATCATAGGCTCATAGAAGGATAGATAATTGGCCAAAGAACTATGCCTTATGAAAGAAGGGTTAGCCTTACATACCTTTCCGTTCGACTATTCTATCACTTGCACGAGCTTCTTCGATGCTCACGTTTCTACCTTCATTAGAGTTATACTATCATTAGAAATCGATAGCTTAGCATACATGACTAAGGCTAGAGAAAATTGGATAGCATCTCCTTTATCTATACGACTTTCTCCACATCATATATCAACTCCCAAACATCAATAATAACATTCACAATATCATCACAATAGCCTTTATTCACCTACATTATCATTACTTCTCAATTCACTTCATTCATCCATATTCATGGTCATATCACACAATTTCGTTCATTCACATACAAGGTCTATTCCATGTTCTCAACATCATTTATAACATGATTATAATCATAATGTATCAAGAATCATAACTCAATCCAAACATCTATTCAAAAGTAACTTCCTCGTACGACAACTGCTCTGTAACTTGAACATCATCTACGGGTACGACTCTAGAAGGATACCCGATGCACTTACGGGGCATGGTTACCTGGAAGACCGGATGTACAGACTCCAAGTCTGAAGGTAGGTCCAACTCGTAGGCTACTTGGCCCACTCTATGTATAATCATGTGTTACATCCCGTACTTTTGTATGTAGGATTTGTCGTAAGTTAATCGACATAAGTTCAAGGACAAGATTTTTTTTTGAGGTTATAAGTATTTATGCTATGCTTAACAAGTGTTAAGTTAGTGTCGTGAAGGTTAGAGGTTAAATAAATTCGGGCTATGGTTCTAACCGCTCGCACCGGAGAATTTTTGTTACATTCAAATATGCAAATAAAGAGATCGGTGTATAAAAGTTGAGGTCCCAAAATAATTTAGGACTTAACGAGTGTGACAGTGATGATTGGAAATAATATTTTGTGTGTAGGAAAGAGAGGCAATGGACTAGTGTTATAGTATATAATCATGATAATGAGTATATGAAGTTTGTTAAAAGTGATTACTATTTAAGTGGATTGGGAATAAGAAATTATTTACCAATGGGAGTGGGAGGTAAAGTGATTAAATTTGGAAATTAAGTGGGACAAGTGTTGGGATTGCCATGTCCACTTGGGACACAGGCAAGTAAAGGGCCATATGACTAATAGTGTATATACATTCTGGTGTTGGCACGTTTTTGGGGAATGAAAGATGGGTAATTAATAAAGTGGTTATGTGAGGGGTGGACCCACAGCTACCAAAGGAAGATACTTGAGGTGTTTTACTTAGTAGATGATAAAGGAAGAAAGAACAACATATTTACATATGCAAAAGCATTCTTATCTAGGTGCTGCCATACATATTGGTTACTTATCTTCTTACTGTGGATGAATTTTACTTACGAGGAAAAAGCTTGCAGCGATGTTACTTAATTTTGTTTCGGGTTTCGCTCACCACATCGGTCTCGTTGTTTCGTTTTGTCACGTTGTTGAATTCGGGTTTTCTTCAAAATGAAGTAAAGTAAAAAAAGAATAGTTCTTGGCATATAAGGTAAGAATCCTCCTCTCCTAGGTATAATTTAAATTCATCCAGGTCATAGTTAAATTGTGAGACGAGAACTACGGAATTAATGGCGGAAATCGGATAAGTTGTTGTTGTTGTTATCATCGTATGGGTTGTTTGGTGATTGTTATGAGTTAGTTGTTTAGTGGGATTGAATATCATGGGAATTGACTGTAGTTATAGTTGTTGTTATTGCTGTTGTACTATGTATATACGAAAATAAAGAAGTGTATACAAATGTTGGTATATGAATGTATATTGGGCTGTTTTGAGTTTATAATTGTGTTGTTTGTGCTTGGAAGTTAGAAAGAGGTAAATGGAGGTTGTTGTTAATGTTATTTATTGAGTTGGGGATGGTTATGAAATAGGAGAAATGCTGCCCGACTCTTTTTTTAGAGACTAGTTATCATTGATATACCTCGTATATTAGTATTCATTAAGTTAATGGACGTATTGTCAATGTTATAGGTTGAAGTGCTAATTGAGGCGAGTTCGTTATTGAGTGCTTAGTGACTACAAGAGGTATGTTAAGGCTATTCCTTCTTTTCATTGGCATGATTCCTATTATTGGGCCACCTTTGACTATTCGCACAAGGATGTGCTATTCACGAAGATTGTACTTGGGTTACTATGACCTTATTGTAATTGTCACGACCCGACTAGGGGCCATGACGGGTACCCGGGATTGACTACCGAGCACCACTCATTCTAGTAATCATCATACTTGTCCTGCATTCATTTATTATTCTTCACACTTCCAACTATAGGGAAAAGCATTTCCATTTTCAAAATCATGTCTACACTTATATACATAAGCCCTTCGGCTATAAAAATAATAATATACAATGTAGCATAATACACTGAAGAGATCATCAGACCATACGACCCACACATACATATCTACGAGCCTTTACTGGATTATTAGACATGAGGTGGGGACAGGACCCCATCGTGCCCAAAATATATACACAAAACAATAAATTAAATAGCACCTCCAGAATAATGGAGTGCTCTCAAAAGTCTGCTGATCGGCTCCTATGAATCTAGGTCGCCTCCCTGTCTACCTGTGGGCATAAACACAACGTCCAAAAAGAAAGGACGTCAGTACGAACATTGTACTGAGTATGTAAAGCATGAATAGAATGAACATAATAAAGGAATCATGAAACATAAGATGAGGGTAAAACCTGCTTAGCCTTTTAAGAGTAAGTGCATTTTTATACATATCACATATATCATCATATCACATATGCTATCGTCGTTAACCCGCGTCCGGATAACCATCATACGCCGCCCACTAGTAGTGGTCATGTCCGGCCTTCTAGGCACGGTGGAATCACAAGCAGCCCGCATTAGCGGTGACATGTCCGGCCATTCAGGCACGGTGGAACCATAAGCAGCCCGCATTAGCAGTGACATGTCCGGCCATCTAGGCACGGTGAAATCACAAGCAGCCCGCATTAGCGGTGAGATGTCCGGCCATTCAGGCACGGTGGAACCGTATCATCATGTACTCATCATAGACTTATCATAAGCTTATCGTAACCTTATCATAAACTTAGCATGAAGCATACATTAGAATTCAAAGATAATCTACAACTATATCGGGGTGACGTAAGGTCGAGAACCCCCGATTACATTATGGAGTAATCATATTCATCATATCTCACCTTGAAGGGGTTAGCACTGTAAGGTGAGTGTAACATAATCGAACAGCATCAATGGATCGTAGTTAGGGTCATTAGCTTCATAAAATATCATATCATATTCATAGCATGAACTTCGTGAGATTAGCTTATCATGAACTTTGGAATCCCTAGATCTTGGTTCATCGTCATCACTGTCATATTCATATCATAGTACAAGCTTTAAGATCTCTAGATTTAGAATTATCATCATCACCGGCATATTCGAAACATATCTCTTATCTTTATTTCATACGTAGTTCTTAATAGTCGTAGAGACTTATGATTTCCGGAACGTAAGAAGGTCATGGAAATATATAGAAAGTGAGAATAGGAGTCATGCCTTTGTGAAAGAAAAGGGCTAGCCTTACATTCCTTTTTGTTTAGCTACTCTACCACTTGAACGTTCTTCTCCAATGTGTCACGACCAGATTAGGGCCATGACGGGTACCCAGAGCTAACCACCGAGCACCTCTCATTCTATTACTCATTCATACACATCATACGTTCATTCATTAATCTCATGCTTATACTCATATTAGAACCATTTCTACTCGAAGCATATTTACTTTATACACATAAGCCCTTCGGCTATCAAAATAATGGATGTATGTACATATATATATATATAATGAGAGACCGTGAGACCATACTACCCACACTACGTATGTACGAGCCTTAACTGAAGTGCTAGACATAGGGACGGGACAGGACCCCGTCGTGCCCAAAACATATATTTAACAAAAGAATAAGTCAATGGCACCTCCGGGAAAATGGAATGCTCTCAAATCAGCTAATAGCTCCTACGAGTCTGGATCACCTCCCCGTCTCACCCGTGGGCATGAACACCGCGTCCAAAGAAAACGACGTCGCACGAATATTGTACTGAGTATGTAAGGCATGAATGAAATGAACATAATAGGGAAATCATAAGGCATAAGATGAAGACATAACCCGCGTACTCTTTAAGTGGATATATTTTATACATATATCATACATAAGCATATCATATGAGTTACCATAGCGTATACATCATCATATCATACATTCATCATCATCGTTAACCCGCGTCCGGGTAACCATCATATGTCGCCCACTAGTGGTGATCGTGTCCGGCCTTCTAGGCGCGGTGAAATCATAGCAGCCTGCCTTAGCGGTGACATATCCGGCCATTTGGGCACGGTGGAATCACAAGCAGCCCGCCTTCGCGGTGACATGTCTGGCCATCTAGGCGCGGTGGAATTATATCATCGTACATATCATAGACTTATCATTATCATTCATCTCATAGGCATGTCATGACTTTATCATAATTTGGCATCATTGTACATTTATCACAAAAACATACATTAGAGCTTGAAGGCAACTATAGCTCTGTCGGGGTGACATAATGTCGTAAACCCCCGATTACGTTATGGAGTAATCATAATCGTTATATCTCACCTTGGAGGGACTAACATTTTAAGGTGAGTGCACATAAGAAAAACATCAATGGATCATAGTTACCACCATTAGCTTTGTAGGAACAT
>NC_081345.1:77016919-77024587 GCF_029784015.1 Lycium ferocissimum
CAAATTCCTTCTCCACACTCTACAACACACAAACCATGCATAGTATATGAAAGAGGGAGATGGAATCCTTACCTTTCTTCCTTAACTTCTTTACTTGTCCCAAATGCGAAAACGATGAAACCAACGGTTTATCTTCCGAGATAATTATACCACGTCGAAGAGCGTCTTGAACTTAATAAGAATACAAGAGAATTACAATTTTTGGACCAAGATTGAAGGCTAGGAATTTTTTTCTCTTTCCTTTTCTCCTCTCTTTCTCTTGGCTGTTTTCCTCTCTTCTTTTTTTTTGCTGAATTTTCTGGAAAGTTTTGGAACTGTTTTTGCTGAAAAAAAATAAGGTTCTGTCCCTTTTAAAAACTGCCAACGTCGGGTTACTGTAGCTACAGTACTGTAGCAGTACTGTAGCGGTACTGTAGCGGTACCGCGGGATTACTGTTCCTGCGTCGATAGTTCAGTTTGTAACGTCTATAATTCTCTACTCCGATGTCCTATCAATGAACGGTTTGTTGCATTACAAACTAGACTCGACGAACTTCATTTTAGGCTTTTAAAACACCTTAAAACTCCACATATACTATGAGATATGCGCCTCCATAGTTGACTTAAAAATTCGCCCAGCATTTCCCAAATTTTCGTCGAACTTATTTTCTTCAATTTACTCGATCTCGAAATATTCCAACGCACAAAATGCGGGATATAACACTTATCATCATCCTTGTACCATTCTGTTAGCCATTTCATCATGGCGATTATTTTGATTCTTTCCTTTTCAACAATTGTTAAACCTTTATATCATCTTAATCATGTAAATAATAGCAAGAACATGCCTTATAGTAGAAGGACTTCACTCTATTCACCCTTTCCAAGATCAAGTTTAACACCACCTTAAGATGAAACAAGAACAATTATCTTCCATAAATTTTCCTTGAGGTTTTAATGTCTCTTGATGATATGGAAATGTTTTGGAAGATTATGGAAGGTTAGGAAGGATTATGGAGAATTATGGAGTGTTATAGAAGATGATAGAATGTTATGGAGAGTTATAGAACTCTCAAGAAGCATGTGAGGTGAGAAAATGAAGAAAAATAATGGGCTAGAGGGGTATTTATAAGTGTAGTTCGGGTTGGGCACTGCAGCAGTACTGTAGCAGGTCGGTACTGTAGCAGTTACTGTGCACGCCTTTCTACTCGGTCAGCTGAACTTGTAACGTTCATAATTCTCTACTCCGATATCGTATCGACGAGCGGTTTGTTGCGTTGGAAACTAGACTCGACGAACTTCATTTTAGGCTTTTGAAACACCTTAAAACTCTCAATATACTAGGAGATATATCCCTCCAAAGTTGACCTAAAATTCTGTCAACTTTTTCCAAATTTTTGACAAACTTATTTTCTTCGATTTGCTTGATCGCGGAATCTTCCATAGCTTATTATATGAACTTAAACCCTCGTAAACATAAGGTTGGCGCATATAATCTCATATATCCTTGAAGGTAACTCCAGTAACTGTACTTAAAACGTCCAACACTTATAAATTTTCACGTACGAAACTACGGGGTGTAACAGGACGGCCTTCAAAATATGGGAGATAGCTTAGTAGGCTATTTGGAGTAGGAGGCTATGCATGCAAAAAGAGGCTAGTACTTAAATGCAAGCCTTTTCAAGTTTCACTTCCATCGAAGACATCCAAACAAGGCTCTTACTTCATTAAGGGAATAATTGTAATAGAGCTAGTTGTCTTCCTTATTTTCTTAGCGTAAATAGTAGACTAAACATTTCAATAGGGAGTTTTGATGAATGAATATTTTGAGTGTTTTAGGGTTATCTCTAGAGAGAGAAACTTGTGAGAGGCCTTTGGTAGGCTCTTGTTGATTCTTGTGTTGTTGAGAGGTTGGTTGCTTGGAATTCGATTCCCTTGAGGTCAACTTAAGAATTTGGTGTTTCTTTTGATGATAATTTAGAGGTCTTAGTTTTATATAACTTTGGTTGCTAAATTGAATCTTAAGTTGTGTCAAATTATCTATCTTTTCTTTTCCTTTTGTTTATCTTCTTAATTTCTCGTTTTCGCGTATCCTTTATTGTATCAATTGGTATCAGAGCCTAAATTAGGTTTGTTTCAACAAATCTAGCTTGGGATTTGATTCTATAAAAAAAAATCCCCAAAATTCGAAAAGAAAAAAAAATTGTTTCAAATCCTTGTTTGTTGTTGATTTTAGTGTTAGGTTTGAGTTCCTTAGATTTTTAGGGTTTCAAATCCGAAGTTTCGAGTCATTCCAAGTTGTTTTGAGATTTTCACCATTGTTGAGTTGAAGAACTTGAAGTGGGTCTTGTTAATTTGAGTGAAATTGGAACTTGAAACCTATTGGGCTTTGTTCTACAAGTAAAGGAGAGCCTAGATCCGAAATTTGAGCAAATTCGGAGATGAATTGAGGGTAGTTGAAATTTTGAATTGTTCTTCATGTTCTTGAGCACCTTCATATCTTCATAGGGAAGAAGAAGACCAAAGGGTGAGTTTGATCCAAATATAATTCCCAAAGTTGTGAAAAGGTGTTTTCTACCCAAAGAAGATAATACTAGGTTGTGTGGGGCCATAAGAGTCACCAAATCTAAGAAATTCGTGCACAAATCCTGAGCCAGCTGAAGTTTTTTCTGAGATCATATTATATGGACGAGTTCCACGGACCATAAAATATTATACGGTCCATGAAACTCAAGTTTAGGTCCGTGAAAGGCAAGCTGTTTGGACCAGTCTTTGCCCAATTTTGGTCCTAAGATATGGACGGGTTCCACGGACCGTGAACCATTATACGGTCCGTGAAAGTCAACCTGAGCACTTGTGAAACTTGGCCCTAAAAACCAACATTCTACCTCAAGTTAGCCTTGTTACACGACCACTTATACGGCCCGTGGAAACTTATACGGACCGTGAAACACCACCACTTGGTCGTGTAAGTCCGATTTCATCAATCTCGATCAGGTGATTCGTTCTTAATTCTTTTCAATTCCAAAAAATTTCTTGGGATTGCTTGTTGGATTGTGTCCCTAATCCTTTGGTAGGGAGCAAAAAAAAAAAGGAGTATAGAAATTTAAAATTTTTAGTTGTTTCAAATTGATACCTTAGATCAATTGGGGCTTCACGACCGTGTTTTCAAGTTATCACCTACCCGGGCCAAAATTTTAGTTATTTTCCCGATTTTTGCATTCTATTTTCTTGTGTCTCTCAACTAGTAGCTATTCCTACTTTGTGTTTACTAGTTCTTGTGTCCGCAGTTTCATTCGTGCTAATTCTTTTCGTGCTTTTCTTCATTTTTACCTCGTTAATTTCTTGGCTCAAGTGCATTTATTTTGAATTGAGTCGTCCTCTTTCTTCGAGTCTAACAAGAATCCATTCCGACCTCAAGTAGCAATTGTGCACCTTGCAAGCAACCGAAACCAATTGAGAATCAACATCGGCCAATCCATTTGAGTAGTAAAAGGCAAGAGTGTGTGAGTTCATTTGAGTGGTGCTAGCCGATTACAAACGAGTGTAAACACGAGTGTGGTGAGGCTTCTTTACTACTAACGTGTTTGCTAAGTGTTCTTTGCAGGTACTTCTCCATGGATTCCGATTCATGTGGTGGCGATTATGATTGTTATGACGATGATGGTTGTAGTTACGAAGGGGAGGACTATGGGAGCTATCAAAGTTGTGACGATGGGGAATATGAGGGCTATATAGGAAATGGTGATCATGAGGAAGTTCGAGGAGAGAATTACCATTTTGAAGGAGAATATGAAGAGAGTGGTACTCATGTGTCTCATGAAGAAGATAATGAAGCTGAAAATTCTTGTGCTTTACACCATGAAGATGAAGACGACTCAAGGTATGACTCTCTTTCACACGTATCTTATGGGTCTTATGGGGAAAATCCTTACACAAATAGGACTCGTGGAGGGTATGTCTATGGAGGTAGTGGAAGTGCTAATGTTGATTATGGAAGGACTTCTAGTGGGCATGCATATGCTTTTTCTTGTAGTACTTCCTATCCGAAGTAAAGAGGCATGAGTGGGAATGTGAGTACTAGTTGGAGCCGTCCTATGCAAAAGAAGGTGGTTCCAAAGAGGCGGTTCATGGAGACCAAGGTAAACCTTTGTGGTAAAGAGGGAATTCTTGTGCTTGATGACGATTGTTATACCAACTTCATCACCCCTCATGCGGTTGAAGAGTTAAGGTAACCTTGTGTGATTAGGCGAAATCCTTATTATGACGAGGGAGGATATTGGGTTGATAGAAGGGTGATGGTATCCATTTCACTTGGCGAGTACCAAGAGGAGGTTTGGTGTGATGTGCTTCCAATAGATAATTGTCACGTATGTTTAGGAGTCCCTTGGTTCCAAAAGCATGGAATCCCACATGAACAAGATTGGCATCGATATGTAGTAGACAAGAAAGGAAAATTGCTCTTTCCACGCATACTTTCTCGGAGGAGTCCAAGTGCAAAAGTGCGAGATACCCATGTGAAATGGCCTACCTTGGCTAGGGAAGCTAGTGGAGAAGAATATGAGAAATGGGAGTCCATAATAGATGAAATCTTCGCTAGCTACAACTATTCACAAGAAATGAAGATGGACTTAGCCGTTCAAACTTTTGACTCAAAGCTTGTCAAATATTGGGAGTATGTGAAATGTTATGGGAGACGAGTAAAGAGTCCAATCAAGACTTGGGAGGACATGAAAAGGATATTGAGAAGCCAATATCCCAAGCCATATATGAGAAGAAATGAATCTTTGAGGGGTACCTCTTTTGAGAGAACCCCATGCTTGAAGGCAAGGATGGCGGTCCTAACCATTCCTTCAATTGGTCAAAGGAGCTTGCATGAACACCAAGGTAAGATCACTTATCCTTATACTTCTACATCTTTTTATGATTTTAATGTCAAGTCAAGTACGAAAGTTAGTTTACCTTGTGTTAAGCCTAATGCTTCTTTGCCGTGTATTGGTAATGCCATTGTTGAAAGTGTCCTCACACTAGTTGATCCTATTGATGACCGAATTGATCCTTCTTGTAAGGTTGATTTGTGTCCACCTAGTGTTGGCACTTGTGCTTTGAATGATAGTGCATTATCGAATGAAGGCGTTCAAACACTACTTGATCCTTTAGATGACCAAATTGATTCTTCTTGCAAGATCGATTTGTGTCCACCTAGTGTTGACACATCAGAATTGAATGGTAGTACAATGTCGTGTGGTCATCATGTTAGTAATTCTTGCGAATTTGACATACTACCAACGTCTTACAAACTTGTGTTTATCAACTTGCTTGTAATGATAATTCACTACTTGAGGATCTTTGTAATGTGTTTAATGTACCTCTAGTTAGTGATGATGTGGATATAGTTGGTCAATTGAAAGAATGTGACATCTCACCCTTGTTTGTTTCATGTCAAAATGGGTCCCTTGATCGTACTTTAATGTCACGTGATGAGACTCCAATTTGTAGTGGTGATGTGTGTCATGTACATAGTCATGTGAGAGAAAATACATTGAAAGATGACATTGGTTCTTTTGAGATTGAAATGACATGCTTTGACTCCTCATTGTTCATGTATTACTCTCTTGTAAAGGATAATGTTTTATTTGAGGATGACATGACTATTGAGAGTAAAGTACCTAGTGGGATGTTTTGTAATGTTGAAAGTGTGGCCACTTTTGGTGACTACATGGTATTTGAAAATCCACTATGGGATGATAACACTCTTCCCTGTGATAGAGATCCTCCCTTGAGGAATTGTGATCCACTTATTGGGAGGGGAAGTGTTCAAAAGGAAGGTGAAACTTGTCTGCAAATTGCTAATTCTTCCTTGGGTGTTCCGAATAGTAGTAGTATGATTGACTATGCTCTTGAGTTTAATAGTGAAACTACATTTGAGGACACCCTAGATGAAGTTATTTTGCATGACACCTTTCTTTATTATCTTTTTGCATATGATGGCATTCATGATCTTTTTGGGAGTTCATCTTAAGGGGGGCGGGGTCCTATTGGGGTACTCCATTGTTGCCTTGCCCGTGATATGTGGGTATCTTTTCCCTTTGACCCCGGTGAAGTCTTAACTTGGTGTGAATTGTATTATTTTGCAATTGAGGATCATTTGAATGTCCTGCCAACTTGGTGTCTTGAAACCCTTTGGTCTTTTAAAATATCCTCATTGCTTAATCTTTGGGTTAGACAAGTTCTTAGTGCTCTACTTGAGAGCTTATTTTGCTTGAAAATGGTTGATACTTGGCTATATCACAAATTTGTGCTTACTTGGCATGGTGGTAGGTTAGTTCACCCTAACACTAACCCTCATCCTTTGAGGACTTGGTTTTTGTTTGTCTCCCTTATGGTTTTGCAAGGTTTAGATTCGAGGACGAATACTTTTCAAGAAGGGGAGAATGATACAAGACCGACTCCATCGAGCTTCATGAAGATGGAGTCTTTGAAGATCATGGGAGGTTCACATAGGACGGCCTTCAAGATATGGGAGATAGCTTGGGAGGCTATTTGGAAAAGGAGGCTATGCATGCAAAAAGAGGCTAGTACTTAAATGCAAGCCTTTTCAAGTTTCACTTCCATCGAAGACATCCAAACAAGGCCCTTACTTCATTAAGCGTATAATTGTAATAGAGCTAGTTGTCTTCCTTATTTTCTTAGTATAAATAGTAGACTAAAAATTTCAATAGGGAGTTTTGATGAATGAATATTTTGAGTGTTTTAGGGTCATCTCTAGAGAGAGAAACTTGTGAAAGGCCTTTGGTAGGCTCTTGTTGATTCTTGTGTTGTTGAGAGGTTGGTTGCTTGGGAATTCGGTTCCCTTGAGGTCAACTTAAGAATTTGGTGTTTCTTTTGACAAAAATTTAGAGGTCTTAGTTTTATATAACTTTGGTTGCTAAATTGAATCTTAAGTTGTGTCAAATTATCTATATTTTCTTTTCCTTTTGTTTATCTTCTTAATTTCTCGTTTCCGCGTATCCATTATTGTATCAACAACAACAACCTAATACCCAAAACACCAATCGACAAACCTATCCCTAGCTATACCGAACATTACAAAGTGAACCCGCACCCCAAAGAACCCCACAAAATGTTCTATATGCTCCCCAACAACCACCCCAAGACCCATTCTAAACCCAATTCCAAAACCCTCTTTCTGATGAAGAAGCAGAGAAAGTTGCCCAAGAGAGGTGGTGGGATGAACCAAGGCAAGGAGTAAGGCGCAGGGAGTCAAATAACCGGGGTAGAGGAAGGCAAGGAGGTTTTGTAAGGTTTCAAGGCCATGAAGCGAGGTTCCAAGGTCATGAAGACCGTGGAAGATGGCAAGGAAATGAAGCACGTGGGGACAATGATCGAAACTTGAGTACCATCAAGGTAACACTTCCTACATTCAAAGGAAGTAGTGACTCGAAAGAGTTCCTTGAGTGGAAGTTACAAAGTGAGAGGATATTCCTCACTAACAATGTGTCGGAAGCTTTGAAGGCAAGGTATGCCCTCACCCAATTTGAGGGATATGCATCAACTTGGTGGGAATCCAAGAAGTGGGATAGAAACTCAATGTCAAATTTTTGACATTCCTACTTGGGATGAGTTGATTGAGCTCTTGGAACCGAGGTATCTACCTCCTACATACTATCAAGAAGTGCTCAAAAAGGT
>NC_081345.1:77024687-77126113 GCF_029784015.1 Lycium ferocissimum
GTGTACGATTTCCATGTCTTGAAAATGTTAAGACAACACTTGAAGGAATTTTCCATAATTAGTAAGTGAGCTATTTTGGGTAAGTTGAAAATTCAAACAAAAAAAATAATAAAGTTTGGGGCAAGGTGGCCGGCCACATGGAAGTGACCATGGCCACATGGACTCAAGTTGTAGGCTTATAAAAGATGACTAAGTCATCTTCAACAGATTAACATATTCTAGAGAAATCAAGAACCAAATTGAAGAACCACAAAAATAGGGCATTCGGCCAACCCCCAAGAAAAAGCAAGACCAATTTTCTTTCCATCAAAAAAATAAATTCCTCAAGCAAAGTTGCTAATTCAAGGGTGCTAAACAACGTGGTGTTGTTGTTTCGAGAATAATCCGTCGTTTCTCTTAGCGACCAATTTTGGTCAAGTTAAGAAGTGAAAGAAAGGAGGTGAGTTTTAATCTTGTTTTGTGTGTTAGGAATGATTTATATGTGTTGTGGTATGCTAAAAAGGAAGAAATTTATGCTAGGTTTAATGTTGAAGTTGGGCCGTGTATAGTAGGTGTGGTCGTGTGTGTATGTGTTGTGTAGAAGTCTTGTGTTAATGTTGGTTAGTATGTTTTAATTGTTGTGGTGTGAAGAAAGGAATGAGAACCATCTTGATGTGCAAAAATGGTGTTGGCCGAATGGCCTTTATTGGTGTAATTGTGATTGAATAATCGTCGTTAGTATTTTTGTTATCGTCGTTGTGGATTCTATAATGAAAAATGCAAGTTTGACGACTTGGAATAATGTTATGTTGGTTGTAGGGTGATTTGAGAATTTATGAGAATTTTATGTAATTTTTACATTTATGAATATTGCATTGTTAAAGTGTAGATTAATTGTCACACCCTAATTTTCGTTAGGGCGTGATGGGCACCCGACCCTTATTTAGGGCCGAGCGAACCCGCGGACTCCCATAATAGTCATACTCACACTGGTTCTCAAATCATGACACAAATATACATAACAAAAATTTATCGAAGAATAATATGCCTTTTTGCTTTTCTCAAATCAAATAAAATCTTGCAACATATGAAACTTATAACACAACGCATAATAATATAACGAGCTTACATAGCCGTTTACATAACCGACATCTATTACCCACAACACCGTTCGCAAAAGTCTCTAGTACCGAATATGAAACCATGACATAATAATCGACTCGGCGGCCACTCCGGGAGAATATGGAGCTCGCCAATCCCGCTAGAACATCTTAACGCTAACATCTTTAGCCACACAGGTGTACTGCACAACGCGGCATGAAACGTGCCCCCGGCGAAGCGGGGGTCGATGCGGAATATTGTGCGAGTATGTAAAGCATGAAAAATAATAAGCGGGATTATACTGAAATAAAGAGTACAGAAAATAAAACCACAAGACTTGCCTTTGAAAACATATATCTGCATGTTATTTTCATAAATCATCATGTATGCATATAACGTGCCCCGGCCCTTTAGTGAGGGACGCGGTAATGAAATCATATCGTATGCGTGTACATGTAACGTGCCCCGCCCTCTAACGAGGGGCGCGGTAAAAGGAATCATCATATGCCATCCTGGCCACCTCCCCGTCATCACATCATCATCGTATACATATATATATATAACATGCCCCGCCCTCTAGTGAGGGGGGCGGTGAATAATGCGGAGGAACCGCACGAACACGTACCCCGGCCGGGACGCGAAAGAAGGATATCATAATAGCTCGCACGAGCAAGAGTAGTGAGAAAACCATATGCAATGCAAAACATACAATGTTTGCCGTGACTCAAAAGAACATTTCGGACGATAGATCATTTAGAGGAAATCGAGACACTAGCCATAAATCATACCTTTCGGAGTTGCGACAATTTATGTCAAAGACAAAAACCTTTGGGATCGTTAGTACATGGCAAAATATATCACAGGACTCAACCGAATAGTCAAAACAATCACTTTGTAATAGTCGAAACTTAGTTCAAAATCGCACTTGCACATCGCTTAAAATAAGTCAATTAAGTCAACATAGCAAAAATCTCGGACACTAGGGGCCCACCTCGGGTCAAATGAGGCGGCGTACACAATTTATGTATGATACGTTTCATGACATTACTTATAAGAGTTTTAGGGTATTCGGATCCTATTCATGCAAGTTCTAGGCGTTCGGACAATTCTTTCAACTATTCATGAGCATTTAATTCAATTCTCGAATGAATAGTAACCAATTTCAATCTCGGATTTCTAGAACGAGAGTGATCCCCGAGACACGTATTCAAGCCTATTCCATCTAAGACATGCCAAAGAAAGAGGAGGTAAGCCTTACATACCTTATTCGTCTTTCACGCTCGTCCGACTTCAAGTCCCGTTTCGTCCAAAATCTTCATTTGGTCATGTTTACCAAATATTAAGCACAAAGTTTTAAGAATTCGATCTTGACCAATTTTTGGCTACAAGAATTTGGGCAGCATCTCCCCTATGCATGCACCCTCCCCGAGGTTTCAACTCGGCTAATCAACAACAACCAACAAACATAATAACAACATCAATATTCAATTCCAAATGCATTCTAACATTAATAATTCCTTTCTACACAATTCGGCAACATTCGCATATATTCAATTCAACTACATATGTCCAACTAATATCAACTATCACACATTCAAATATCAATCCAACACCTTTCAAACACGATTCAAGAACATTTCCAACAATCACAATATTCCAAACAAACCAAATTGCACTAAATAAAATTAAGTCTTCATTCCCACGCTATACTACACATACTCGGCCACCACACAACAATTACATATTCAACTTGAATCATTCAATACATTCATTCTCATCGCATAATCCACGACAACAACGACCAAAATACTAAGGGAAAATCAATTCGCTATAAGCTACCAAAACAGCCCTATTCGGCCAACACCAACATACATCAATTCCATGACTTTTTACTCATTTCTACAATCATAAGAACCATACCAATGTCATTCTAACTTTTTCCCATAATCCACAAACAACCACAACTTCACTTCTAATCATTCAGTTCTCATATTCATTTTTTTTTTTCATCATAGGATTCACAATACAACAACTAGAATATTGAATAGAATCAATTCATCATAACTTACCAAACAACCTACCATTCGGCCATACAACCTCATACATGTGTTCATGCATTTTCATCCACTTCTATACATTACAACCACAACCAAAATGCTAAATAAAATTGGTTCATCATCACCACACAATACCACACACACACACACGGCCACACACACTCACCATGCACGGCTACAACTTCAATTTCCATATTTTTTGAATTTCATCCACTTTCACCTACCACAACATACACAAACACCCATAACATGAAAAAGAAGAGAATTCTTTACCTTTTCCTTCAACTTTCCCACTTACTTGAATTCTTGAAAGTGCTACAAAGAGTAATTTTCTTGTTCCAACAATTGTGCCATGTTGAAGAGGGCCTTCAACTTAGTAGGAAGGCATGAAGAAACAAATTTTGAGATCAAAGTTAAAGACTTCAAATTTTTCTCTCTCTTTTTTGTGCTGAATTTTTCTGGAAAGTTTTGGAACTTTTGGCTGAAAAAAATGAGATTTTGTCCCTTAAAACGGACTTTGAAGTCGGTTTCTTATCGATGATCAGAGCAAGATCGTAGCGATACCGTGCGGTGCCGCGGGAATATTTTCTGCGTCGACGATTCGATTTGTAACATCTATAATTCTCTACTCCGATGTCCTATCAATGAACGGTTGGTTGCATTACAAACTAGACTCGACGAACTTCATTTTAGGACTTTGAACCACCTTAAAACTCCACATATACTATGAGATATGCGCCTCCAAAGTTAACTAAAATCCGTCCTGCGTTTCTCAAATTTTCGTCGAACTTATTTTCTTCAATTTGCTCAATCCCGAAATATTCAAATTCTCCATACATGATATTTATCACTTATTACACTAATAATGGCCATGTTCCCGTGTTTCAAAATATTCTTTCCCGATTACGACTTACGAGATCGTAATTCACCCTTTTTCTTCGTTGTTACGTACTTTCCATGGCTTGTGCCTTTCAAAACATCCCATTACTACGATGAGGTACATATCAAACTCATGCTATGAAAACGCGGGGTATAACATTAATGATGTAAAGTATGAATTTGGAAGAGAAGAATGTATTTGACGTTGTTCTCGGGTTTGGGGACCATTTCGGGTTCAATGGTACAATATTTGGAATATTGGAAAAATCGTATGAATCGCTTAAAGTGTCGTCGCATATGGTTTGAATGGGTTTGGATTAGTAGTTGAACGCATGAGCGTTAATGTCGATTTGGTTTCATGAAGTTAGTTGATTATATTGGAATACCTCTAAGTATATAACAAAATATGTATAATGTTGGAATATGTTGAAATTGTATATTAGTGTTGGAACGTATTGTGAATCGACTATTATTGTTGTGGTTTGGTTTCTTGTTGGGTTGTTGTTGAAACTAGCCGAGTTGAAATCTCGGGGTTGGTGCATTTACGAGGAAATGCTTTTACAAATTTCTATAGAATCTAAAGTTCGTTTGGAATTGAATGTCTTAGTGTATAAGGCTAATGTTAATGTGCTTGCGTTATGTAGATCTTGGAATTGCCGAGGGTTGAGGCTAGGCTTGTATTGCGGTTGACTAAGGTATGTAAGGCATCGCTTTCTTTCATTTGGCATGTCCTAGAGCTATTAGGCTATGGCCCGTATCTCGGGGCTATTCCGTTCGTAAACCCGAGCTTAAATACGCACTTATTTGATCCTAAAGGTTGATTCCTTGATGTGTTCAATATGAGGTTTTTAAGCTTTCAAATGAATGACTTTTTAAAAGACTTAAAAAAAAATCTTGATTACAAAGGGATCCCGAACTTCAAACGCTTGTAACTTTTGCATACGACCTCGAAACGCCCCCAAACATAATATGTAAGTTCATAAGGCATAACTCTCCCCTACCCCTCGTAGTCGGGCTCGGATGGGGGTCGGCACCCGTCCGTGGGGCCCGCGGCCTTTTTATGCCACCTTTATGGATTTTTCGGAAAATTTAATATTTTCTTCATTATGATTTTCTCATATGGATTTCTTATTTACCTAAAGAGTACTGTTTATGATTTTGATGCATATGATTACTCACGACTCTGCTCGTGCTTATGATTATTGTTTCGTTCACCGGATCCGGGCCGGTTATGATTCGTGCGCATTATGATAAGTTCCGGTGTGATGCGTATTACGGTCCCCCGAGCTCCTCGCTAGAGAGCCGGTCCGTTTATATGTGGTGTGTTATGTTGTGTTTGGTGTTATGGTTGGTTATGATGTGTTCGGGGATATGTCGGGTCACGGAGATATGAAACTTTCTGGTGTGATGCTGTGGTATGGCGCCATCGACAGGCGGGCGACCATCGTTCTAAGAGCCTTTGCACGATCTCAATTTTTAATGATTATTTGATATTTTGTAAATCATACTTATTTTCGTGATATGCTTTTATATTTACGTAATCTGCTTACATACTCGCACCTATTTCGTGTGACCCCCTTTCTTCGGGTGTCGTGTCATGCCCGCTGTGCACCGCCGGTTTGAGGATCCACCGCTTAGGTTATCTATTCTCGCTTTATCGGAGTGCTCCTTCTTCCGAGCTTACATATATCTTGGTATACATTTCCTTCTCCGATGCATATGTACATTATTATTCGGGGTACGACGGGGCCCGTCCCGTCATATGATTTCGTTATTCTCGCTAGAGGTCCGTGGATATGTACGTGGGTTATGGTTATGTCCGTACGTATGTGTGTATGTGGTACGTATATGTATATGTGATATATTCGAGCGGTTCATCCGCCACGCGCACTTGCTCGCCTACATATATGTTTATGGATATATTGGCCCTGTGTGGCATCTGTTGGTATTTCCTGCGTGCAGGTAATTTTGGGTTAGTAAGAAAAACAGGGGAAACTCTGCCCAAATTTTTGTAGATATTCGAATCAGTAATTTTGGCTTTTGGTACGTACGGGTGCCCAGGTCGGGCACTAGTCACGGCCTACGGGGTTGGGTCGTGACACACCGAATGTTAGAAGAAGGCTTATGTACCACTAAGTAATTTAAACATGAGGGCACATGCTATGGAATTATAGAAGACGCTAATGCGAAAACGGCATTCAACTACAAGGATAAAAAAGGTCTGTATCGGAGAGCTAACAAGGAATAAGGACTGACGAAAGGATAGCTAAGACTACAATAATGGAGATAAAGATTTGAATAAGAGTGAGATACTAGCTAAATTCCGGTCAAATACATAAGGGCCGAGAGTGGAAGAAGTGCCAACGCAGCAATAAAGGGATTAAGTAAGAGTGAGGAAGGAACGTAATCGATAGATGAGGTTGCATGTCGCGGCGATAAAAACCCCCCCCCCCCCCAAGATCCTTAGAAGATCTCACGAGACTAGTTGAACATTCGAGGACGAATGTTCTAAAGGGGGGAAGGACGTTATACCTCGCATTTTGTGCATTTGGATATTCCGGGTTAATGGCGGAAGGTTAGGGACAAGGTTATCATTTTTTTTAGAATGCATAAGTTGCATATTCATCTTTTTATTGGTATGGAGAATTAAGGGTAAATTTGGAATAAGGAAAAAAATTGGAGGCTAAAAGTTGGGAAAATAATTTCATGAAATGGCCAAAAGGCCAAGGGGGCCGTCCATGTGGCATGGGTCCCACCAATGGTTGGCCAATTGTCTTGAGCCATGAAGATGTACATGTGGTCATCTTATATTTGTGGGAGACATATATGTATATATTGACAAAGATGACAAGGTAAGACAAATTATTCATCTTTTGTGACTTAAAGAAAAATCTAGAAAATTGGAGAAAATTGGAGAAAAAAAGAAGCACATGACCGGCCATGTGCTACATATTTATATATATATATATATAGATAAGTGGTGACAATACAAGGCATAACTCATCCTTTTCAACTTTAGAAAAATCAAGAAAGATGGAGAAAAAGAGAAGAGAGGAGTTCGGCCATGGGTGGCCGAACTTGGTCCATGAGAATTGAAGGAACAAAATTATTTTCTCTTTGTCTCTCTACTAATTGGAAGGTTCTCTACAACGTGGAGTAGTTGTTGGAATGAATAAATCGATAGTTGATGCCATGTAGGAGGCCTAGCCGAGTGGTAAAGTCCAATGGAGGAGGTGAGATTCAATCTTGATTGCATGTTCTTATAGATGTTGTGCATGTTGTGATATGTAGAAATGAATGAAACTATGAAGTGATGTTTGTGGAAGTTGGCCGTGTAGGTGTGTATGGTGTAGGAAAAATGAACTAATGTTATTTAGTATTCTAGTTGTCGTCGTTGTGGATTTTATGAGGTAAAATGAGGATTTAATGGTTCAAGGTTGAAGTTGTGATCGTGTGGGTCGTTTGGAAGCTAATGTGATTTTAATACGCTTTCTTGAATTTATGGAAATAATGTTGTAAACGTATGGAATTGTTGATATAGTTTATGAATTCGGAAGAAGAAAATGTGTCATTCATATTCCTAATGTAGTTGGAAGATTTCGGGTGGAATGGCCTATGGTTTGGGTTGTCTTGAATATTGTGTGGATTGTTAGAAATGTTCATGAATCTTGTCCGAGTGGTCTTGGGTTAGAATTTGAACGTATGATCATTGATGTTAGTTTGAATGTATGTAGTTGAATGGAAGATAAATGGAATGTTGACGAGTTATGTAGAAAAGATTTGTTAATGCTAGAATGTGTTTCGAATCGATTATTGATGTTGGTAGCGTGATTGTTGGTAAGGTTGTTGTTGATTTGGCCGAGTCGAATTCTCGAGGATGTTGGATTTATAGGGGGAGATCTTTGCCCAAATTTCTGTAAATAAGTGATGGCTGGAAATTGGATTCTTCGACGTTTATGACTAATGTTCGGTGTCTAATGATATTATTGTAGATCGTGAGAAGCCGAGGCTTAAAGGTGGACTAGCGTAGGAAGCGAATAAGGTATGTAAAGCTCAACCTTTCTTTCTTTGTCATGTCTTAGTTAAAAGTAAGTTATGACACGAGTCTCGAGGTAACTCTATTCTTGCAATCCGAGCATGTCTATGATTCTTATTTGTTTCTTGATATTCGTATCCTTAATGTAGTCGAATTATGGTTCTTATGTTTTTGTATGACTAAGTTTCAAAAGTTGCATAAAAGATTCGTTTTCAAAAGAGTTTTGTTCTTAAATGCTTCTGTAACTACGAACGAGCGTAACTTTCACAGAAGTGCTCGGATTGCTTCGATATGTCCGTAGAAAGTCCTAAGATGAATAAGGTCCGTAACTTTCCGAGGCGGACTCGGATTGGTTTGACATATGACTATGATCCCTACGGTCTTTTGATATGTTTATAATGTTTGTTGTGCTTCCGAAAAGGTTAATCAAAGATATTTGATATAACTTTTGTCCTGATTTTCAAATGACGACTCGCTTTAATTACTTCATTGAGTCTTTAATAATGTTTTATGTGCATATGGTTTCTCACTACTCTGCTCGTGCCAAGCTCAATATGTCTTTCACTGCGTCCCGGGCCAGGGCATGTATTCGTGCAATTCTATTGCATTATTCACCGCGTCCCTCACTAGAGGGCCGGGGCATGTTATATATATATATATGATGATATGATGATATGTGGGAGGTGGCCAGGATGGCATATGATGATTCCCTTTACCGTGTCCCTCACTAGAGGGCCGGGGCACGTTACATGTACATGCATATGATGATTTTAATTACCGCGTCCCTCCTTAGAGGGCCGGGGCACATTATATGTACATATGATGATTTTATAATATCGACATGCATGATTTATGTTTTAAAGGCAAGTTTTATAATTTTCTTTACTCCTTATTTCGGTATGATCCCGCTTATCGTATTTTATGCTTTACATACTCGGTACATATTCGTCATCGACCCCTTTCTTCGGAGTCTTTGCGTTTCATGCCGCGCGGTACACCCATGAGTGAAGATATTAGTAGAAGATGTTCCAATGATCAAGCGAGCTCCATTTTCTCCGGAGTGCTACCGAGTCAGAGTATTACATTGTGGTATCATGTTTTGTGTTAGAGACTTTGCAGACAGTATCATGTGTACAGTGTGTCGGTTGTATAAGTGGCTCCAAAAGCCGGTGTATCGTTATGTATTATGTTACAGTTTCTTATGATTATAGATTTTATTTGAGTTCAGGAAGATCAAAAGCATGTTTTGTAAAAGTCTTTATTATGTGTCCATTGTACGATTTAAGGGCCCAGCTTAGCATGAGTATAGATGTCACGAGAGTCAGCGGGTTCGCTCGGCCCTAGGTAAGGGTCGGGTGCCCATCACACCCTATCGGATTAAGGGTGTGACATGATATTCCAAATTATAGCATTCATAATGGAAACTTAGGTTTCTGCACAGCTCTTCTAGTTTGAACACCACCAGTTGATAGTAAATTCTCGCTTTTTTCTTACCTCTCCCCATTGCTTTATCAATCCGCTAGAGAAAGGTCTCCAGCTCTGGCCACTGCTTGCATGTTTTTCTCAATTGAATATTCATCTAAATCCTATTCCCCAATCAATCCTGATTTTATTTGATCATGCTGAGTTTTTATGACCTGCAATGCTGTGCCTACTTCCGTGTCATCCCTTGCATTATTTGAACTGTGACTTGGCCTGTTTGGACTTGCCATTTTTGGAGTGGTATTCCCATCTAGTATGCTGCTTTCTGCTGCTTGTAGAGGGGTATTATCGATCTGCACTTTATTCCCTATGCTTTTTGCCGAATGTTGACTCTTTGTTGATGAATGTATTGGGCTGACTTGTACTTTATTCCCATCTGAAAGCTGATTCTCCATTGTCTCCTCACTGTTTGAGATATTCTTGATCACTTTCTCTAATGTGTGCTTTTGTTTGGGTGTACTACAAGTTGTACGGACTTTCTTCTGCTTCCTCTAATATCTGAGTCTTTGTGTTGCTTCCCCTTAGTGAATGTGCTTAATGATCATGCTTTGTTGCCACTGTTTCCGCCACTTACTTCGCTCTTGCTTCTGTACTGACTTTCGGTTGTTGAATCTCTAACTGATCTTCACTATTTTTTGTGACAGGTTCCTCATCTTGCACTCCTTCCTCTGCATTTGTCAACAACTCAAAAGCATTTTGAGTTTGTATCATATTATTAGCTTCTTGTGAGTCTTCCTGTTCCTTTATTTCTCCTAAGATGACACCACTGGAATCCTTAATGTATTTGTTCTTTCTCCTCTGCATCCATTCTTGCTTTGCCTGATTGTAACTTCTTGTTTTCCCCCCATAATTATTTATGTTTTTCTATGGGAAATTCTCCTCTGTATTATCTTCCTTTTTGTTGTCTTGTCTCCATGATTCCCTGTACTGCTTTTCTAATTCTGGATGCAAAACCCTGCACTCTATCTCAGAGTGACCTTGTAGTTTACAATGCTTGCAATATTTAGGAAGAAAATCATATTTAATTGGAACCCATTTTTCCATAATCTTCCCTGTATCTTCATCCCTCTCTGCAATGTGTATCCTATGTGGATGTGCTTTCATTAAATCAATTTCCACTTTTACTTTTGCACAACTTGACCTTGTCTTATTAGTAGTAGCAAGATCAACTACTAATGGTTTTTCAACTGCAGATGCTAAGGAGAAAACAACCTTTCTAGCAAAGAAATTTGGTGGCAGTTCAGGGAAACTTATCCAGGCCAGAGCAACAGAAGTTTCTTCATTTGGTTTGAACCATGGGTTCCAAATCATCGGTCTCATTTGACAATATCTATTATTCGTTGAAATGTAATAAGCAGGGGTAGAGAGTATTTTGATGTAATCTTCCAATAATGAATATCTCATCAAAATGTGTCTATCTTTAATAAGGCCAATTTCACACTTACCTTTAATTCCACATTGTTCAGGAATAGCAGTTCTAAGGGCCCTTATGTTAATGATGTCATATGAAAATTTCCCCAGTACTGCATATTGCAAATTTTCTTTCACAATCAGATGTTTTATTTCTCTTGAATTCCATTCCACATACAGTTCTCCATCAATGTATGTAACTAGTTTTATAGGAATTGTTGGTAGGGGGTGTAGTTGTGCTCCTAGGTTTGGTTTTTCAATAAATTGGCATATGAAGTAGGTAGTCACACGGGGTTTAAATTATCAGAGATGTTATATTATGGTTTGAATTGGTAGGCAAATTGGAAGTACTTGGAATATTTGGATCTATGGTGGGTGGAGCAACCCCAAGTGGAGGCTGTCCACCGGCCATGGTGGCCATGGTGGGTGGCGGCTAGTATGAGATTTAGGTCAATAGGTCAAAGTTGATGAGAGAGAAGAGAGCGTTCTGGCCAAACCTTCTTGTGATTGTTCCTTTAAGATAGCTAGCTTAGTCTTCTTAGCCTAACGAGTAGAAATACTACACTTATCATTTCATCAGGGGTAGTTTGGGACTTAAATGTTGATGAGATACTCAAATTGAGTGATAGTTGGTTTGGTAGCTAGTATGTAGTGTCAATCTTAGGATTAGTAGATTGATAGTTAATTAAGGTGGATTCCTTTTGTTGCCTATTGAAAATGTCACAGCCCAACCGGAGGACTATGACGGACACCTAGAAGCTGACCTCCTAGATGCCACTAAACGTACATGACATATTTGCTCATGCTCATTTTGGGCCACCTGAGGGCACTCACAACATGATCTGTTGACTGATAGATGTCATAAACTGGAGGGTCACAGCCCTCAAAAGATATATATACATGCACCACTAAACTGAATCGAGGTACAACCCGACAAGGCTACCCAATAAAACTAGATAACCAAACATGTGCTGAGCGGGCCATACTGTCTGACTGAGTACAAGCGTCTATGAGCCTCTACTGATATACTGGACATGCTGTGGACGGGACGAGGCCTCCACCCTACCCATAACATCAGGACACATACCCAGTCGAGATGGCAACTCCGACAAGAGAGGAGTGCTCCACTATCAAGCTGAAGAAGCAGCCTAAGGATGCGATCTGTCTTCCCCGGCTATCCGAACCCGGCGGCATAAACGCAAACACCCCCCCCCCCCCCCCCCCCCCCCACCGTACAATAGGGGAGTCAGTACGGATAATGTACTGAGTATGTAAGGCAGAAGAGTAACATACACAGGAGTCATGAAGAAAATCTGAAAATCATAAACTAAACTGACTGACTGAATACATTTGTATGAATGCATCTGTCTGGCTATCTGAACATATCTGTATGAATGCATCTATATGTCTGCTTACTGAAATTGCCTCTGCGGGCGTATGATATGCATAGGTCATAGTGCCGAGGAACGTACGGCCCGATCCATATCCCATATAGGCCCTTTCGGGCATAATAACATAATGGCCCCTTCGGGCATAATAGCATAATGGCCCCTTCGGGCATCATAATCATCATCACTGTGCACCAGCTGATCAGGTGGTAATGCGTATATAACGCCTCACCCATTTCCCCATACCCCATATATATATACGCATATACATATATATATATATATTTCTGGTCACGGGTCAATATGCATATATGTAAATGAATGCAATGCATGAATATGAACTAACATAATCATGATATAAAACTCGGACCCATGAACAAGGAACAAGCATAACAAGGGGTATAGGATCATCAAAAACTGAGATACTCCTATTACTTCTAAGAGTAGAGTAATATGGAGGCTCGATTGCTCGTTGTTCGCTCATGTCATAGGATCATGCCAAAATGAAAGAAAGAGAAAGCCTTAACATACCTTTCGGTAGCCTTAGCCACTTAACGTTTATCCTTTCAAGCTCGTAAATCCATACGTAAACCATCTATATTATCATTAGGCTCAAATTCATACACTTGTCTCAAGCATCAAATGAAATCTTTTTAGAATCTGCCAAAATTCGGGCAGCATCTCGCCTGTTTATATGCCTAGCCCGAAATTATAATCCAGCAACCAACAAAAATAATAACAATACCAACATCAACCACAATATTATCAACACTAATAGGTTCCATAAAACATCCCACACGATGTTTTCCAAATTTCTCAACTAACCATAACCATATCCACAATACCATAATCAAGGAATTATCTTTAATTTAATCTCAAATTAGTCCAAAATCTCCTTTCAAATTCACCTCATGGCCATCAACTTCAATTCAACACTTTATGATTTTTTCTCCTATGATTCTTTCCTCTCTAAGAATTGCTAAACCTTTACATCATCTCAATCATGCAAATAATAGGAAGAACATACCTTATAGTAGAAGAACTTCACTTTATTCACCCCTTTCTTGACCAAGTTCATCACCACCTTGAAGAGAAATAAGAACAATTACCTTCCATGGATTATCCTTGGGGTTTTGATGTTGGTATTCTCTCTTAATAATATGGAAAGGTTATGTAAGATTATGGAAGGTTATGGAGGATTATGGAATATTATGGAAGATTACGGAAATTTATGGAGAGTTATGAAACCCTCAAGAGCTCTCTAGAACTCTTTAGAAGTGTGGTGAATGAAACGATGATGAAAAATGATGGGTTAGAGGGATATTTATAGGTGTGTTGGGTCGGGTACTGTAGCAACCAGGGTACTGTAGCAGTCCGTTTCTACTCTGTCAGCCTAAGTTGTAACGTCTATAATTCTCTACTCCAATGTCATATTGACGAGCGGCTTGTTGCACTAGAAACTAGACTCGACGAACGTCATTTTAGGATTTTGAAATACCTTAAAACTCCCAATATACTAGGAGATATACCCCTCCAAAGTTGACCCAAAATTCTGTCAACTTTTTTCCAAATTTTCGACAAACTTATTTTCTTCGATTTGCTTGATCTCGAAACCTTTAGACGCTTGCTTAAAACTTGGTAAGAGTATTCATTAACCTTATAAGGGTTCCATGATCTCTTCGATCTTACGTTAGTTTACTCACAACGCACATGACGCGGAAATTTTTTCGAGGTGTAACATCCTCCCCCCTTAGGAACATTCGTCCTCGAATGTCGACTTAACTCAAGTCCTTATCAGAAACCTTATAGGGGATGTTAATGTGAAGTTTCAACAGACTCACCTTCTTCAATTCCTTTCGGTTATCCTCTTTCTCTTATATCTTGCATATTAGAACACCTAGTCATAACTCAACTCCTTCTTCTTTTATAAGCTATTCCTTCAAGATGTATCGTTCATTTCATCTTACCTTTTAACTTTTACACAAGACTTATAACTCACCTATGTCCCTCGTCGATTCATTAGAGACCTTACAACCCTTGGAGTGTTTCATGCCTCTCGGTAACCTGTAGGCCATTCGCAGACTCTACGAATAACACGGAATTTTCTCTTCAATAACCTTACATAGTCTAACTGTTCCAGTCCATATTCTGGAATCGTCAACCTTATGCATTACTCTTCGACTTCTTTATAGGACTTCAACTTTACTTTCTAGTTCTTAATCTAAATCTTTGGAGTTGGCTATCAAGTATAGCGCTGGAGTTTTATCATGCAATAACTGCACATAACTGCTCTGTAATCTGACTATCATTAACTGGCATAATTCTGAAAGAATTTCTAGTTTGACATATAAATCTTGGGCACTGACTCTAGGGCTTTAAATCTTTGGCTTGCGTATAATCTGTAAGGCTCAATATATCAAAGGCTAAGCTTGTTCTTCTTTCTAAATTTCATCGCGTTTTTCTGAGATGGTACTCCCCAGAGTACATAGTCTGATATAGGTAGGGAACACGTGTCGGTTCTGGGAATCCCAGATCCTTCTACTGCTTGCTATTAATAATAAATAAATCTGGTCCAAGCCTTGTATAGATTCATTTCAATACCAAAATAATGATCTCAATAAGCGTTAGGGGTCGTCTCGGTTACCTTTTAAATATGTCACGCAAACTTGTGGCGTATCCTTAAGTATCTCATGGTATTCTCAACTTAAGCAAGACTTAGCTAGAGTCTTTAAATCTTTCTGGAGTGAGCTATAATCTGCGCTCACCTGGTCTGAATGATAGACATAAGCAATGGACACATCATACTATCCCTTCCTGACATAGGATTTACGTAGTCCCCATCGTACAAGTAGTCCTGATGAACAGGAATAGGCTAATTCCATAGGCCTACTGGTAATTTTCCATAACTGAGGTAAACTTCCGCGGTAAACATGGTCATCTATATTGGTGGTTTCTCATCTCCGAATTGGAATCTCAATTATTTACTATAACTTACTGAACTTCTGATATCTAACTTTCGTTGCACTATGAAGTTTGGTATGTCTTTCCTTATTCCCTTCTTAGTAGTATTAATGTATGTCCTTGTTGTTCTCAACTGCCTAGCATAACAAGGCAATAAGCTTTTTCTTTCATCAGTCGTCAATCTGATCACTTTGGATAATTGCTTCGGTATAGTCCCAGTCTGTAGGATGTATAAAGATAGCTCCTCCCTTGAGGATCCGTAATCCTATAATGAGCTGACATCAAATTCAACGAACTTTTCTTTCTCTTCTTTTTTTTCTTTTTTTTTTTTCCTTGACTTAATAAGGCTTTGCCCTAGATAGATGCCATAATCTAAGTTTACTAATCAATTCTGATATCTTTTAACCATGAACTCACAAGTCCTCAACATTTCCTCTTTATCTTAACATAAGGCGAGTTACTCTAGATCCGTGGCTCGAACATTAGCGACTTTCTTTGCTTCCATTGACTTTCACAATCATCGAGTCTTTCCATCATTCTATTTATTGACCTTGTTGTAACTTAACCATCTTTGCTTAAGGGTGCGCTAAAATCTCATAGAGTACTTATATAATTAATATCGACGCTATCCCAATATATCCTTTCCTGTACACATAACTATAACTAACTTAAGAGCATGGGTCGAATGATTCTTCTTGTACCTTTACAGCTATCCTGAGGCATGAGCTATAATCTCACCATGCTGTATCAATCCATAACTTAACTCAATGCTTGAATCATCATAATGCGTGATAGGGCTATCCGGTCCCTTTAGGAATGTTACACTTGATGCGCGAAACTTCACTTTTACTCATCTTCCGGAAACTTAGGCTTACAATTATCGGTCCTCTAGAGTCCGGTGTTTCCTTGGACAGCTTATCAGTGGCACAAAACGTAGGAAAAATCCTTCACAAAATTCCGATAATAACTTGCTAAGTCCAAGAAACCACCGACTTGTATGAGTTTTCTAGCCCTTGGGTAATTCTCTATAGTTTCACCTCCCTATACTTTAACCTTAGGAGCACTATACCGTTTGATTAGAACTTTCATTTTGAAAACTTTCTGGGCCGGATGAACCATAGATCTGCAATTAACGAATAACATGCTCCGACTTTGAGCAAGAGTAACCCAAATATCATCTAGGAACACTGTTACGAATAGGTTTCGAGGAATCTAAACACACTTACAATACTGCTGGGGCCTTAGTCAGTCCAAATGACATTGCTCAAAACTCGAGGTAACTTACCTGATCTTGAAAGTTGTCTTTGGGACGCCTTTCCTCTGACCTTTATCTAGGAATAACTGGAGCTCATGTTCATCTTTGAGGGAGCATTCTGTGCTAGCAAAACAAACCGTCAACCCTTAATCGTACTTGCTTATTCTTAGCTATCATCTTATTTAGCTGCTCACAATCACTTGTAGATATGCAAGGAGCTATCCTACTCCCTTATAGACCAAATTGATTCAAACAATCTTTATTTTCTTCAACTTTGTAGGGATCGTTTGTATAAGGAAAAGCAAATATTGGTTGCGCACTTGATAATACTTTTGTTTAGCATGACTAATCCTTTACTTAGAGGAAGTCTTGGGGTTTCCCTCGGACATCCCTAAAACTTATGAACCATAAATGTAAACTGGGAGGTTGGTAACTTGAATTTCATAATATGAACTCCAATCATATGAGATGCATACTTGTTTCTGATTCACCTTCTTGATCTTAGGACAGGAGATAGACTTATTCCTTGGTACTTATACAACTTGCATTACTCGAGTGCCTCTGAAGATCTGCACCCAATTCTTATAGACCATATCATTCCGGTCCGTATACCTTGAAAAGCACATTATATACTTTATAAGCTACTCACGGATATTCATATAATGTCTCGCTTCAAATCTATTCGCTTATTCTCGTTAGATCATACCCTCTGACGGAACGCATGATTCACTCCTTGACTTACGATTACTTGGTTCTTTACATATCACAAAACTCGCAATCCTTCAAGACGGTGACCTTAACAATTACTCCCACAAGCTACCTTATAACCATCTTGAAATCCTAAGTCAAAATTATATATATTCTATAATCTAGTCCTTGCCAACGACTTCAAATTCAACGATTAACTCACTTTCTGGTTCTGCTCCTTACTTTCCGGTCTATGAAGCCTTGATTTACATACACTATTAATACAAATCATCCAGTATCCTTTTCTTTGGTCACATACCGCACTCCTTTCCCATAGGTATCTGCAAATCTCATCTACTCGTATCTACTACACCTTCTAACATTGGTGCCTTATTCCTTTATTCAATTTCTTTCCGGTTTCTTTTCTCCTAAAGGCCAATATACTATAAGCCCAGGGTGCTTCAATCTAATACTGCTAATAAATGTAGGGGATGAAATATCACCTCATTTTTTTTCAATTTCTTAAAATTCTTATGTCCCACCCTATCTGCTTAGTTCTACTACAACTTCTGCATCCATCCCTGAGAAATCTCTCGGAGAGTACATAAACTTATATGACTTAAAATTTTAAATTCTCACTTCAGAATCCATGTCCGAAATAAGGATGTCCTGACTATAATTATTCATAAGAACAATCCATTATCAACTTTCTAAGGCCCCGGAGTAACGAATGATCGATGATATCCTGAGATTAGGTCATATACATATAAGCCACAACTGATTCTGACGGAAAAAGCCATATACCTGTAAATAAGATACTGGACAACTTAGGTCGGATGTATCTAGGAATGAAGCCCCTTTGTTCTTATTAAAAGCAACGTCCTTAACGCCTTTTTTTCTACCTCGCTACTCCCCGCGATACGGGTAACTCCTGATTAACTAAAACCCAAGATAGAGGACTAAGCACCTTTGTGATACTAACATCAAAGCTGGCCTAACATTATGCTGAAACATAGGAAAAATATGGATGTACCAAGCTCTGTACTACCTCCATTGTGTCTTCAACCTCAGGGATCTCGTGAACTCTTAAATGGGTCTTTGTCATATGATTTCCCAGTCGGGTCTTGTTATACCTCGCATTTTTGTATATTGGAACATTCCGAGTTAATTGCGGAAAGTTAGGGACAAGACTACTTAGAGATAAGAAGTCGAGATTTTTAACTACGATTCTATTTTAAGTCGTGAGTTGCTTGCAAGTGTTGGTGGCATGAAATACTAAGGAAGTTTGGGACCAAAGATAAATTATGGGAAAAATGGAAAAATTTCATGAAGTTTAAGGAGCCATGTGGCCGGCCACATGGGAAGTGGGCCATGGCCACATGGAAGGCTATAATATGTAATAAGAGGGATGACTACTAGTCATCTTCATCATTTGTGCCCAAGGAAATTTCAAGAAACTTTGAGAGAAAGAGAGGAGAAACCACTCGGCTCCCTCCCCTAGCCGAATAACACCAAGAAAAAAAGTGAAGAAAATAAATAGTTTTCTCTAGCAACTCAACTCATTAGAAGGTAAGGAACAACATAGAGTGATTGTTGAAGCTTGCAAAGCACTCTTCTTGCTAAAGAGAAGCCTAGCCGAAGTGGAGAAGTGAAGAGGAAAGGTATGGTTCAATCTTTGTTCTTATGTGTTATGCATGGTTTGTGGATATTGTAGGATGTGAAAATGAATGAAAAACATGAAAATATAAATGTTGAAGTTGAACGCAAGTGAAAGTGGGCATTTGGCCGTGTATGTGTGTTGTATGTTATGAGTGATGAGTTAATTGTATTTAGCTTGTTGTGTGTGTTGTTGTAATGTGTTGAAATGGATGGAAATCATGAAATCTTGAAGGTTGGGTGTTGACCGTGTATGGGCGCTTTTAGGGCAGCCATGGTAGACTAATGTTATATGGTGTTTTGGTTGTTGTCGTCATGCGTTATATGATGTAAAAATGATGGTTAATGATCCCAAGTTGAAGCAAAAATTGTGTGGGCTGATTTAAAGATTAATGTGGCTTAATGTAGTTTCTTGAACTTGTAAGAGTAATGATGTTAAAGTATGGTTTGTTGGTGTAGTTTATGAATTTGGAAGGAGAAAATGCGTTGTTATTGTCCCTAATGTAGTTGATGGATTTCGGGTAAGATGGCCTAGTGCTTGAGTTGTCTTGAATATTGTATGGATCACTTGGAACGTTCTTAAATCGTATTTGAATGGCCGCGGATTACTACTTGAACATGTAAGTATTGACGTTAGTTTGAATATATGAAGTTGAATTGAACATTTGGAATGTTGTTGAAATATTTGGATAAGAGTTATTGGCATTATAATATATTTTGAATTGAATGGTAATGTTGTTAGAATGTTTGGTTGGTATTGTGTTAATGAAATTGGCCGAGTTTAATTCTCGGGGTTGGTGTATTTATAGGGGGAGTCTTTGCCGAAATTTCGGTAGAATTTAATGTTGGAATTGGGTTCTAAATGCCTTTAGCTAATGTTTGACATATTAATGACGTATTGTAGATTTTGGAAAGTTCACGACGTAAATTTGGATTAGCTTGGAGAGCAAACAAGGTATGTAAGGCGCTACTTTCTCTTTCTTTTTGGCATGTCTTAGTATACTAGGCTATGACCCGTGCCTCGGGGAAATTCCACTCTTAGAATCCGAGCTTAGGCACGTACTTTATCCGTCCCTAAAGGTCTACTCTTTAATGTAATCGACCTAAGACTTCTTATGTTTTCAAATGATTGAATTCCAAAGGACTTATAAAGAACTTTGACTACAAAAGGGTCCCGAACTTCAAACGTCCGTAACTTTTGCATACGAGCTCGGAATGCCCCAAAACATATTAGGTAAGTTTATAAGACATAACTTTCCCCTAACTATCGTAGTCGGGCTCGGATGGGGGTCGGAACCCGTCCGTGGGACCCGCGGCTTTTCTATGCTACCCTTAATGACTTTTGGGAAAAACTTATTACTATTTTCGTCTTGACTTCCGCATATGGACTTCTTACTTATTTGATGACTTATGATTATGATTTTATGCATATGGTTACTCACGACTACTGCTCGTGCTTATATCATACCTCGTTCACGGATCCGGGCCGGTTATGCTTCGTGCGCACTATGATATACATTCCGGTGTGATGCTGTGTTACGGTTCACCGAGCTCCTCTCCAGAGGGCCGGGTTCCGTTTGGTGTGATGTTGTGTTATGGCGTTATGGTTGGCTATGATGTGTTACGGGGATATGTCGGGTTACGGAGATTTGAAACTTTTACGGTGTGATACTGTGGTATGGCGCCATTGACAGGCGGGCGACCATCGTTCTAAGAGCCTATGCATGATTTGTATCTTAACTAAATATTTTGATACTTTGCATATTACATCTACTTTCTGTATTTTGTTCCTATGGTTCTGTATTTACGCTTTACATACTCGGTACATATTCGTCTTGACCCCGCTTTCTTCGAAGCTGCGTTTCATGCCCGCGGTGCGAGACGCTCGGTTTGAGGATCCGCCCCCTAGGGCATCTACTCAGCCGTTTTTGAGAGCGCTCCTTGTCGGGAGCCTATATTTGGTATATATACTTTTACGATGCATATGTACATATTTATTCGGGGGTACGACGGGGCCACGTCCCGTCATATGATTTTGTTACTGCGTTTAGAGGTCTGTGGACATGTCTGTGGGTACGGTTACGTCTGTACAGCTATGTGTGTGTGTTATGTGTTTTTGGGCGGTCCACCCGCCGCGGCAGCCTAGCTGGCTTGCCTTTGTGTATATTACGAGATTCTGTACATTATGACATATGTTTGCTATTTTGCGACAATCTGAGGCCATATGTGATTATGTATGATTATGCGTGGTAGTATGCCAATTCTGAGTGTTAAGTGCGTACGAGTGTCCAACTCGGACATTAGTCACGGCCTACGGGGTTGGGTCGTGACAAAAGTGGTATCAGAGCGGTTAGGTCCTCGGAATGTCCACGAGCCGTGTCTAGTAGAGTCTGTTTATCGGTGTGTTGTGCACCACATCTATAAACGGGAGGCTACGGACATTTAGGATCTTGCCTTTCCTTTCGATCTTAGATCGTGCGATAGAGCCGTGTTATTAGGATGATTTCTTTCGATGAAATTGCTATATTTTCAGCTATGCCTCCCGAAAAAGCGACGGCGGCCCGGAGGGCAAGTCCCGGGCGCCGGTGAGACTAGTCGGGCCCGCGAGTCACTAGGGCCGTGCCCGGCCCGAGAGGAAGGCGAGCCTCCGACGACGCCGGCCTCGGCGACGCCACGCTGCTCGAGGATCGAGCGATGCGGTTGCGGATCGGAGGGCGGCTTCCCGCCGGTTCTAGAGCCCGGCACGACAGGCCTCTGGCCCCGGCCGGGGGCGGAGGATAGAGCTATGCGAGAGGCGGTGCGGTTATTGATCGGATGGGTGGCGGGTCGGGGAACGACGTGAGTCGGGCGGTGATCGGTACATGGGGTAGGCGGCTCGAGGGCCGTGAGTTTTTGACTTGTAACCCTCCGAGTTCTTCGGGACAAAGCCGAAAGACCCCCGAGAGTTCATTAGGGAGATGCGGCGCACCTACGGTATTAAGGCCTCGGCGGCGGAGTCGGTTGAGTTGGCCTCCTACGAGTTGCATGATGTCGCGGCTAGCGGTACGAGTCACGGGGGAATTATCTGGGGGTAGAGGAGCCCCTCTGCTTTGTGTGGGATGAGTTCACGGAGGCTTTTACGAGGCATTTTCTACCACCAGAGCTACGGAGGGCCAGATTGGACAGGTTTCTATCACTCAGACAGCGAGGCCGCAGTGTCAGGGAGTATAGCTTGGAGTTTGACTCTCTGGCTCGGTATGCACCTACGTTAGTAGCCGACATGACCGACGGGGATGCATCATTTTATTAGGGGTTTGGATAAGTATCGATCGATAATTGCCTAGCGGGACGGGCTGCCCGGCCCCGGGAATGGATATTGCCGGCGTACGGGCGTACGCCCGGGGGCATGGAAAGATTGACACGGGGGACATCGGCGGATCGAGATTTTGACGGGGAGCCGGCCCGACGGAGGGTCGGCGGGTATGCTGGGGATTCTCGAGGCCGACAGCCTCAGCAGCAGTACAGTAGATATTCCTCCCAGCCATCCCGGAGTACACCCCCGCGGCCCGGGCGGGGGACCGACGGTGCGGGATATTCGGGAGCGGGACGAGCTCCGGGGCTTTATTCTCACGGACGGGGCGGCCGGTACCGATCGGTCGGGGCCACCCCCACCTCGTGTTCCCGGTGTGGGAGACACCGCCTGGAGAATGCTATCGGGCCACGGGGGCGCTTGTTTTGTTGCGGGCGTCGGGACCGCGCCCATGCGAGATTTCCCGCGTGGAGGTAGTGCGAGTGGTGCGGCTCGACCTACGAGGGATCGGAGTGGTTCCTCTTCTTCGGTAGCTATGCGCCCTCCCGGACGGGGTATGCGGCACCGGCGGGTCGTGGTAGGGTCGCGGCGGAGCCTCCGGTTCCGGCGGTCCATCGAACCGCGTATACGCGCTAAGAACGCGAGGACCGGGAGGCATTACCGGATGCGGCCACGGTATATGAATCCTTATTAGAATTTATATTCTCATATATGCGTATGCGTAGTATAATTGCTTTGTAACGCTAATCGGCGGGGGTGGAAATTTGGTCGATAATCGGTATTGATAAATAACGGTGATTAAGGCGTATTCATTGTTATTACGGATTTGAGAGTCTAGGGTAGGAAGTAGCAATATCCATAGGTGACAGGTGAGTATGGAAAGTCGAGAGAAGGGCAAAATAGTAATTATGTTACGAGGGCGTCCGGAAAACTGTCAAGACTTTACTTTACTTCAAGTTACGTGACAAAGGTCGTGTGGTAAGGTGAGCGTGATTTTACTAATGCTAGAGCATCGTATTCCATCGGGGTTCCGAGGTTAAGCGTGCTAGAGTGAGGGAAATTTTAGGATGGGTGACCCCCCCTGGGAAGTTTTGAAGGTCTTACAACTTCAGTCAAAAGAGGTAAATGGGGAGCTAGAGTAGTCTAAAGGGACTTAGAATATACTGGGCAGGCGGAAAACTTAAGAGACCGCGTAAGCCGGAAGGGACTAAATCGGGCACAGCAAAAGAAAGTGCGTCACGGCGCTAGAATCAGGGCCAGTTGAGGAGTATTTGGGGGATCTTTTGTGAGGGAGGTGCTGGCAGTTGTATATGCGTGTATCGGTATAGGTTAGCAGGTAATACCCCGTGCATGACCATATTAGTGGGAATACGATTCGACCGGAAATGCGACGATATAAGAAAGGCATTAATTGGACAAGACGACGAAGTTCAAGCGAAAAAGGGGAATAATGATAAGTGGCAATAAAATGAGGCAAACCAATATTGTTTTAACTATAGGGTAGACTTGGAAAGTGCGACATAACGAGCGGCGAGGAAGGAAGTGACGTAAATGCAGACGTGAGGCGAATATCATCAGGTAATAAAATGAGTGCACCCCTAAAGGGGGGAAGCGGGCGCGAGGAACGTAAATACCAGACAGAAGTAGTCAACACGATAAGATGCTTGATATGGATACTCAAGCCACAGGCAGGATTCCTTGCCGAGACTAGGTAGCAAACGATCCAAAGAGGAGAAGAGTAAGAGCTAGGACGGCAATTGGGATGATACCGAGAATTAGTTGTGGAGATTTACAGGGAAGGATACGACGAGAGAATGACAACGGATAATTTACGACGTGGTGAAAGAGATTGTGTTAAAGGCGGCGACGTGGCCAATAAAGGAAGACCCCCCCGAGACCCTTATACGACCTTATAAGACTAGTTGAACATTCGAGGACGAATGTTCTAGAGAGAGGAAGGATGTTATACCTCGCGTTTTTGTATATTGGAACATTCGAGTTAATTGCGGAAAGTTAGGGACAAGACTACTTAGAGATAAGAAGTCGAGATTTTTAACTACGATTCTATTTTAAGTCGTGAGTTGCTTGCAAGTGTTGGTGGCATGAAATACTAAGGAAGTTTGGGACCAAAGATGAATTATGGGAAAAATGGAAAAAATTTCATGAAACTTAAGGAGCCATGTGGCCGGCCACATGGGATGTGGGCCATGGCCACATGGAAGGTTATTATATGTAATAAGAGGGATGACTATTAGTCATCTTCATCATTTGTGCCCAAGGAAATTTCAAGAAACTTTGAGAGAAAGAGAGGAGCAACCATTCGGCTCCCTCCTTGCCGAACAACACCAAGAAAAAGTGAAGAAAATAAATAGTTTTCTCTAGCAACTCAACTCATTAGAAGGTAAGGAACAACATAGAGTGATTGTTGAAGCTTGCAAAGCACTCTTCTTGCTAAAGAAAAGCCTAGCCGAAGTAGAGAAGTGAAGAGGAAAGGTACTGTTCAACCTTTGTTCTTATGTGTTATGCATGGTTTGTGGATATTGTAGGATGTGAAAATGAATGAAAAACATGAAAATATAAATGTTGAAGTTGAACCGTGAAAGTGGGCATTTGGTCGTGTATGTGTGTTGTATGTTATGAGTGATGAGTTAATTGTATTTAGCTTGTTGTGTGTGTTGTTGTAATGTGTTGAAATGGATGGAAATCATGAAATCTTGAAGGTTGGGTGTTGGCCGTGTATGGGCAGTTTTGGGGCAGCCATGGTAGACTAATGTTATATGGTGTTTTGGTTGTTGTCGTCATGCGTTATATGATGTAAAAATGATGGTTAATGATCCCAAGTTGAAGCAAAAATTGTGTGGGCTGATTTAAAGATTAATGTGGCTTAATGTAGTTTCTTGAACTTGTAAGAGTAATGATGTTAAAGTATGGTTTGTTGGTGTAGTTTATGAATTTGGAAGGAGAAAATGCGTTGTTGTTGTCCCTAATGTAGTTGATGGATTTCGGGTAAGATGGCCTAGTGCTTGAGTTGTCTTGAATATTGTATGGATCACTTGGAACGTTCTTAAATCGTATTTGAATGGCCGCGGATTACTACTTGAACATGTAAGTATTGACGTTAGTTTGAATATATGAAGTTGAATTGAACATTTGGAATGTTGTTGAAATATTTGGATAAGAGTTATTGGCATTATAATATATTTTGAATTGAATGGTAATGTTGTTAGAATGTTTGGTTGGTATTGTGTTAATGAAATTGGCCGAGTTTAATTCTCGGGGTGGTGTATTTATAGGGGGAGTGCTTTGTTGAAATTTCTGTAGAATTCGGTGTACGCTTGGAATCGGGTTCTAAATGCCTTTAGCTAATGTTTGACATTTAATGACGTATTGTAGATTTTGGAAAGTTCACGACGTAAATTTGGATTAGCTTGGAGAGCAAACAAGGTATGTAAGGCGCTACTTTCTATTTCTTTTTGGCATGTCTTAGTACTACTAGGCTATGACCCGTGCCTCGGGGGAAATTCCACTCTTAGAATCCGAGCTTAGGCATGTACTTTATCCGCTCCTAAAGGTCTACTCTTTAATGTAATCGACCTAAGATTTCTTATGTTTTCAAATGATTGAATTCCAAAGGACTTATAAAGAACTTTGACTACAAAAGGGTCCCGAACTTCAAACGTCCGTAACTTTTGCATACGAGCTCGGAATGCCCCAAAACATATTAGGTAAGTTTATAAGACATAACTTTCCCCTAACTATCGTAGTCGGGCTCGGATGGGGGTCGGAACCCGTCCGTGGGACCCGCGGCTTTTCTATGCTACCCTTAATGACTTTTGGGAAAAACTTATTACTATTTTCGTCTTGACTTCCGCATATGGACTTCTTACTTATTTGATGACTTATGATTATGATTTTATGCATATGGTTACTCACGACTCTGCTCGTGCTTATGGTCATTACCTCGTTCACCGGATCCCGGGCCGGTTATGCTTCGTGCGCACTATGATATATATTCCGGTGTGATGCTGTGTTACGGTTCACCGAGCTCCTCTCCAGAGGGCCGGGTTCCGTTTGGTGTGATGCTGTGTTATGGCGTTATGGTTGGCTATGATGTGTTACGGGGATATGTCGGGTTACGGAGATTTGAAACTTTCTGGTGTGATGCTGTGGTATGGCGCCATTGACAGGCGGGCGACCATCGTTCTAAGAGCCTATGCATGATTTGTATTTTAACTAAATATTTTGATACTTTGCATATTACATCTACTTTCTGTATTTTGTTCCTATGGTTCTGTATTTCTGCTTTACATACTCAGTACATATTCCGTACTGACCCCCTTTCTTCGGGGGCTGCGTTTCATGCCCGCAGGTACCGACGCTCAGTTTGAGGATCCACCCGCCTAGGGCATCTACTCCGCTTTTTGAGAGCGCTCCTTCGTCCGGATCCTATATTTGGTATATATACTTTTCTGATGCATATGTACATATTTATTCAGGGGTACGACGGGGCCCTGTCCCGTCATATGATTTTGTTACTCTGTTTAGAGATACGTGGACATGTACGTGGGTACGGTTACGTACGTACGTATATGTGTGTGTGTTATGTGTTTTTGGGCGGTCCACCCGCGCTCGTGACCTAGGCGGCTTGCCTTTGTGTATATTACGAGATTACGTACATTATGACATATGTTTGCTATTTTGCGACAATAAAAGGCCATATGTGATTATGTATGATTATGCGTGGTAGTATGCCAATTAAAGTGTTAAGTGCGTACGAGTGTCCAACTCGGACATTAGTCACGGCCTACGGGGTTGGGTCGAGACAAAAGTGGTATCGGAAGCGGTTAGGTCCTCGGAATGTCCACGAGACCGTGTCTAGTAGAGTCTGTTTATCGGTGTGTTGTGCACCACATCTATAAACGGGAGGCTACGAGACATTTAGGATCTTTCCTTCCTGATCTTAGATCGTGCGATAGAGCCGTGTTATTAGGATGATTTCTTTCTGACGAAATTGCTATATTTTCAGCTATGCCTCCGAGAAAAGCGACGGCAGCCCAGAAGGGCAAGTCCACAGCGCCCGGTGAGACTAGTCAGGCCCGCAGAGTCACTAGGGCCCGTACCCAGCAGCCCGGGCGGAGGCGTACTCCGGCCGGCCCGGCTCGGCGACGCCACTGTATCGAGAGGGGATCGAGAGCGATGCCGGTTGCGGATCGGAGGGCGGCTTCACCGCCGGTTCTAGAGGCCGGCACACAGGCCTCAGCCCACAGCCAGGGGCGGAGGATAGAGCTATGCGAGAGGCGGTGCAGTTATTGATCAGATGGGTGGCAGGTCAGGAGCAACGACGTGAGTCAGGCGGTGATCAGGTACATGGGGTAGGCAGCTCGAGGGCCCGTGAGTTTTTGACTTGTAACCCTCCCGAGTTCTTCGGGGACAAAGCCGAAGAAGACCCCCAGAGTTCATTAGGGAGATGCAGCGCACCCTACGGCTGATTAAGGCCTCGGCGACGGAGTCAGTTGAGTTGGCCTCCTACAGACTGCATGATGTCGCGGCTAACTGGTACGAGTCCTGGGAATTATCTAGGGGTAGAGGAGCCCCTCCTGCTGTGTGGGATGAGTTCACGGAGGCTTTTCTGAGACATTTTCTACCACCAGAGCTACGGAGGGCCAGATTGGACAGATTTTTATCACTCGAGCGGCGGGCCGCGGTGTCGGGGTATAGCTTGGAGTTTGACTCTCGGCTCGGTATGCACCTACGTTAGGTAGCCGACATGACCGACGGATGCATCGTTTATTAGGGGTTTGGATAAGTATCGATCGATAATTGCCTAGCGTGGCTGCCCGGCCGGGAATGGATATTGCCCGCGTACGGGCGTACGCCCGGGGCATGGAGAGACTAGACACGGGGGGACATCGGATCGAGATTTTGGCGGGGAGCCGACCCCGAAGGGCTGAGTCGGCCGGGTATCTTTGGGGATTCTCGAGGCGGACGGCCTCGGCGGCGGCGGTAGATATTCCTCCCGGCCATCCGGAGTACACCCCCACGGCCTTCGGGCGGGGGCCGATGGTGCGGGATATTCGGGGAGCGGGACGAGAGCTCCGGGGCTTTGTTCTCACGACGGGCGAGGTACCGATCGGTCGGGGCCGCCCGGACCTCTGTGTTCCCGGTGGGAGACACCGCCCTGGAGAATGCTGTCGGGCCACGGCGCTTGCTTTGTTGCGGGCGTCGGGACCACCTTATGCGAGATTGCCCGCGTGGAGGTAGTGCGAGTGGTGCGGCTCGACCTACAGGTTCAGGTGCCGGTTCCTCTTCTTCAGTAGCTATGCGCCCTGCGGGGCAGGGTATGCCGGCACCAGCGGGTCGTGGTAGAGGTCGCGGCGGAGCCTCCAGTTCCAGCGGTCCATCGAACCGCATATACGCGCTAGCCCGTAGACAGGACCAGGAGGCATTACCAGATGCAGCCACAGGTATATGAATCCTTATTAGAATTTATATTCTCATATATGCGTATCTGTAGTATAATTGCTGCTTAACGGCGGCAGGTGGAAATTCGAGGGTCGATAATCAGGTATTGATAAATAACGGTGATTAAGGCGTATTCATTGTTATTACGGATTTGAGAGTCTAGGGTAGGAAGTAGCAATATCCATAGGTGACAGGTGAGTATGGAAAGTCGAGAGAAGGGCAAAATAGTAATTGTGTTACGAGGGGTCGGAAAAGCTGTCGAAGACTTTACTTTACTTCAAGTTACGTGACAAAGGTCGTGTGGTAAGGTGAGCGTGATTTTACTAATGCTAGAGCATCGTATTCCATCGGGGTTCCGAGGTTAAGCGTGCTAGAGTGAGGGAAATTTTAGGATGGGTGACCCCCCTGGGAAGTTTTGAAGGTCTTACAACTTCAGTCAAAAGAGGTAAATGGGGAGCTAGAGTAGTCTAAAGGGACTTAGAATATACTGGGCAGGCGGAAAACTTAAGAGACCGCGTAAGCCGGAAGGGACTAAATCGGGCACAGCAAAAGAGCGTGCGTCGGCGCTAGAATCGGGGCCGATTGAGGAGTATTTGGGGGATCTTTTGTGAGGGAGAGTATATGCGTGTATCGGTATAGGTTAGCAGGTAATACCCCGTGCATGACCATATTAGTGGGAATACAGATTCCGGCAACCAATGCGACGATATAAGAAAGGCATTAATTGGACAAGACGACGAAGTTCAAGCGAAAAAGGGGAATAATGATAAGTGGCAATAAAATGAGGCAAACCAATATTGTTTTAACTATAGGGTAGACTTGGAAAGTACTGACATAACGCTGTTGGGAAGAGGAAGGAAGTGAACCGATAAATGCAGACGTGAGGCGAATATCATCAGGTAATAAAATGAGTGCACCCTAAACGGGGGGCGGGCGCGAGAACGTAAATACCGGACGAAGTAGTCAACACGATAAGATGCTTGATATGGATACTCAAGCCACAGGCAGGATTCCTTGCCGAGACTAGGTAGCAAACGATCCAAAGAGGAGAAGAGTAAGAGCTAGGACGGCAATTGGGATGATACCGAGAATTAGTTGTGGAGATTTACAGGGAAGGATACGACGAGAGAATGATAACGGATAATTTACAGCGACGTGGTGAAAGAGAGTACGACTGTGCTGGATTAAAGGCGGCGACGTGGCCAATAAAGGAAGACCCCCGAGACCCTTATACGACCTTATAAGACTAGTTGAACATTCGAGGACGAATGTTCTAAAGGGGGGAAGGATGTTATACCTCGCATTTTTGTATATTGAAACATTCCGAGTTAATTGCGGAAAGTTAGGGACAAGACTACTTAGAGATAAGAAGTCGAGATTTTTAACTACGATTCTATTTTAAGTCGTGAGTTGCTTGCAAGTGTTGGTGGCATGAAATACTAAGGAAGTTTGGGACCAAAGATGAATTATGGGAAAAATGGAAAAAATTTCATGAAACTTAAGGAGCCATGTGGCCGGCCACATGGGATGTGGGCCATGGCCACATGGAAGGTTATTATATGTAATAAGAGGGATGACTATTAGTCATCTTCATCATTTGTGCCCAAGGAAATTTCAAGAAACTTTGAGAGAAAGAGAGGAGCAACCATTCGGCTCCCTCCCTTAGCCGAACAACACCAAGAAAAAGTGAAGAAAATAAATAGTTTTCTCTAGCAACTCAACTCATTAGAAGGTAAGGAACAACATAGAGTGATTGTTGAAGCTTGCAAAGCACTCTTCTTGCTAAAGAGAAGCCTAGCCGAAGTGGAGAGATGAAGAGGAAAGGTATGGTTCAATCTTTGTTCGTATGTGTTATGCATGGTTTGTGGATATTGTAGGATGTGAAAATGAATGAAAAACATGAAAATATAAATGTTGAAGTTGAACCGTGAAAGTGGGCATTTGGTCGTGTATGTGTGTTGTATGTTATGAGTGATGAGTTAATTGTATTTAGCTTGTTGTGTGTGTTGTTGTAATGTGTTGAAATGGATGGAAATCATGAAATCTTGAAGGTTGGGTGTTGACCGTGTATGGGCGATTTTGGGGCAGCCATGGTAGACTAATGTTATATGGTGTTTTGGTTGTTGTCGTCATGCGTTATATGATGTAAAAATGATGGTTAATGATCCCAAGTTGAAGCAAAAATTGTGTGGGCTGATTTAAAGATTAATGTGGCTTAATGTAGTTTCTTGAACTTGTAAGAGTAATGATGTTAAAGTATGGTTTGTTGGTGTAGTTTATGAATTTGGAAGGAGAAAATGCGTTGTTGTTGTCCCTAATGTAGTTGATGGATTTCGGGTAAGATGGCCTAGTGCTTGAGTTGTCTTGAATATTGTATGGATCACTTGGAACGTTCTTAAATCGTATTTGAATGGCCGCGGATTACTACTTGAACATGTAAGTATTGACGTTAGTTTGAATATATGAAGTTGAATTGAACATTTGGAATGTTGTTGAAATATTTGGATAAGAGTTATTGGCATTATAATATATTTTGAATTGAATGGTAATGTTGTTAGAATGTTTGGTTGGTATTGTGTTAATGAAATTGGCCGAGTTTAATTCTCGGGGTGGTGTATTTATAGGGGAAGTGCTGCCGAAATTTCTGTAGAATTCGGTGTACGCTTGGAATCGGGTTCTAAATGCCTTTAGCTAATGTTTGACATTTAATGACGTATTGTAGATTTTGGAAAGTTCACGACGTAAATTTGGATTAGCTTGGAGAGCAAACAAGGTATGTAAGGCGCTACTTTCTATTTCTTTTTGGCATGTCTTAGTACTACTAGGCTATGACCCGTGCCTCGGGGGAAATTCCACTCTTAGAATCCGAGCTTAGGCATGTACTTTATCCGCTCCTAAAGGTCTACTCTTTAATGTAATCGACCTAAGACTTCTTATGTTTTCAAATGATTGAATTCCAAAGGACTTATAAAGAACTTTGACTACAAAAGGGTCCCGAACTTCAAACGTCCGTAACTTTTGCATACGAGCTCGGAATGCCCCAAAACATATTAGGTAAGTTTATAAGACATAAGTTTCCCTAACTATTGTAGTCGGGCTCGGATGGGGGTCGGAACCGTCCGTGGGACCCGCGGCTTTTCTATGCTACCCTTAATGACTTTTTGGGAAAAACTTATTACTATTTTCGTCTTGACTTCCCGCATATGGACTTCTTACTTATTTGATGACTTATGATTATGATTTTATGCATATGGTTACTCGCGACTCTGCTCGTGCTTATGGTCATTACCTCGTTCACGGATCTCGCCGGTTATGCTTCCGTGCGCACTATGATATACATTCCGGTGTGATGCGTGTTACGGTTCACCGAGCTCCTCTCCGCAGGGCCGGGTTCCGTTTGGTGTGATGTCGTGTTATGGCGTTATGGTTGGCTATGATGTGTTACGGGGATATGTCGGGTTACGGAGATTTGAAACTTTCTGGTGTGATGCTGTGGTATGGCGCCATTGACAGGCGGGCGACCATCGTTCTAAGAGCCTATGCATGATTTGTATCTTAACTAAATATTTTGATACTTTGCATATTACATCTACTTTCTGTATTTTGTTCCTATGGTTCTGTATTTCTGCTTTACATACTCAGTATATTAAAATCGACCCCCTTTCTTCGGGGGGCCGCGTTTCATGCCCGCAGTGCCGACGCTCGGGAGGATCCACCCGCCTAGGGCATCTACTCCGCTTTTTGAGAGCGCTCCCGTCCGGAGCCTATATTTGGTATATATACTTTTCGATGCATATACATATTTATTCGGGGGTACGACGGGGCCCCGTCCCGTCATATGATTTTGTTACTTCCGTTTAGAGGTCCGTGGACACACGTCCGTGGGTGCGGTTACGTACGTACGTGTGTGTGTGTGTTATGTGTTTTTGGGCGGTCCACGCCGCGCGCGGCCGGCCGGCTTGCCTTTGTGTATATTACGAGATTCGTACATTATGACATATGTTTGCTATTTTGCGACAATGCGAGGGCCATATGTGATTATGTATGATTATGCGTGGTAGTATGCCAATTCTGAGTGTTAAGTGCGTACGAGTGTCCAACTCGGACATTAGTCACGGCCTACGGGGTTGGGTCGTGACAGGTCTCCTCCTACTGGAACCACATCCACCAAGGGGTCCGTCTTAAGGGAATAGCTGATGCTCTTTCTTATATCTTTTGAAATCCTCGATCTACGAGTCGACAAGTGATATGGGTCTCATGTCCACCTTGAGCCTTACTTATGCTCCCATTAACAGAACTTGTCCTCTTCGTCGCACAATCACGCAATTTAGCGAAAATAGTACCAGAACGAGCTTTCCTATCATTGGCTCTCTTTTGCACGACCTATGATAAGAAAGAAAGATGACCATCCTAAATATCCTACAGCCTCTTGCCTATAAGTGTGGTGCACGACACACCCATAGATAAGACTCTGCTGGATACGACTCATAGATAACCCTAGGACGAACTGCTCTTATACCACTTTTGTCACAGCCCAACCGGAGGACTATGACGGACACCTAGAAGCTGACCTCCTAGATGCCACTAAACGTACATGACATATTTGCTCATGCTCATTCTGGGCCACCTGAGGGCACTCACAACATGATTTGTTGACTGATAGATGTCATAAACTGGAGGGTCACAGCCCTCAAAAGATATATATACATGCACCACTAAACTGAACCGGGGTACAACCCGACAAAGCTACCTAATAAAACTAGATAACCAAACATGTGCTGAGCGGGCCATACTGTCTGACTTAGTACAAGCGTCTATGAGCCTCTACTGACATACTGGACATGCTGTGGACGGGACGGGGCCTCCGCCCTACCCATAACATCAGGACACATACCCGGTCTAGATAGCAACTCCGACAAGAGAGGAGTGCTTCACTATCAAGCTGAAGAAGCCGCCTAAGGATGCGATGCTCCGTCTTCACGGCTATCCGAACACTGCGGGCGTGAACGCGACCCGCCCCCCCCTCCCTCGTACAATAGGGGGAGTCGGTATAGATAATGTGCGAGTATGTAAGGCAGAAAAGTAACATACACGGAGTCGTGAAGAAAATGCGAAAATCATAAACTAAATCGACCGACCGAATACATTTGTATGAATGCATCCGTATGTCCGCTATCCGAACATATCCGTATGAATGCATCTATATGTCTCGCATATCGAAATTGCCTGCGCGGCATATGATATGCATAGGTCATAGTGCCGAGAACGTACGCCCGATCCATATCCCATATAGGCCCTTTCGTGCATAATAACATAATGGCCCGCCCGGGCATAATAGCATAATGGTTTCCCCTTCGGCATCATAATCATCATCACTGTGCACCAGCTGATCAGGTGGTAATGCATATATAACGCCTCACCCATTTCCCCATACCCCATATATATATATATATATATATATATATATATACATAATATACGCATATATAACGCCTTCTTGGCACGGGTCAATATGCATATATGTAAATGACTGCAATGCATGACTGTGAACTAACATAATCATGATATAAAACTCAGGACCCCATGAACAGAAGGAACAAGCATAACAAGGGGTATAGGATCATCAAAAACTGAGATACTCCTATTACTTCTAAGAGTAGAGTAATATGGAGACTCGATTGGTCGTTGTTCGCTCATGTCATAGGATCATGCCAAAATGAAAGAAAGAGAAAGCCTTAACATACCTTTCGGTAGCCTTATCCACTTAACGTTTTCCACATGTAAACCATCCATATTATCATTAGGCTCAATATCATACACTTGTCTCAAGCATCCAAATGAAATCTTTTTAGAATCTGCCGAAATTTGGGCAGCATCTCCCCTGTTTATATGTCTAGCCCAAAATTATAATCCAAAGAACCAACAAAAATAATAACAATACCAACATCAACCACAATATTATCAACACCAATAGGTTCCATAAAACATCCCACATGATGTTTTACAAATCTCTCAACTAACCATAACCATTTCCACAGTACCATAATCAAGGAATTATATTTAATTTAATCTCAAATTAGTCCAAAATCTCCTTTCAAATTCACCTCATGGCCATCAACTTCAACTTAACACTTTATGATTTTTCTCCTATGATTCTTTCCTCTCTAAGAATTGCTAAACCTTTATATCATCTCAATCATGTAAATAATAGGAAGAATATACCTTATAGTAGAAGAACTTCACTTTATTCAGCCCTTTCCAAGACCAAGTTCATCGCCACTTTGAAGAGAAACAAGAACAATTACCTTCCATGGATTATCCTTGGGGTTTTGATGTTGGTATTCTCTCTTAATAATATGGAAAGGTTATGTAAGATTATGGAAGGTTATGGAGGATTATGGAATATTATGGAAGATTATGGAAATTTATAGAGAGTTATGAAAATTTATGGAGAGTTATGGAAGCCTTAAGAGCTCTCTAGAACTCTTTAGAAGTGTGGTGAATGAAAAATGATGGGTTAGAGGGATATTTATAGGTGTGTTGGGTCGGGTACTGTAGCAACCCATTTCTGCTCTGTCAGCCTAAGTTGTAACGTCCATAATTCTCTACTCCGATGTCGTATCGATGAGCGGTTTGTTGCGATGGAAACTAGACTCGAAAAACTTCATTTTAGGCTATACCTTAAAACTCCCAATATACTAGGAGATATACCCCTCCAAAGTTGACCCAAAATTCTATCAACTTTTTTCCAAATTTTCGACAAACTTATTTTCTTCGAATTGCTTGATCCCGAAACCTTTAGACGCTTGCTTAACACTTGGTAAGAGTATTCATTAATCTTATAAGGGTTCCATGACCTCTTCGAGCTTACTTTAGTTTACTCACAACGCACATGACGCGAAAATTTTTTCGAGGTGTAACAGAAAACCCTTGCCCTTGATGTTCACAATAGAGTTGCTCATTTGTGGATTCATTTGATTAACTAGTGTTGAATTTCAATTAGTATAGGTTCTTTTAGTTTGAATTCAATTGAGAGGATTTAGGTTTCATATATCCAAGTTTGTCCATAAATCCTTACTAAATGGGTCTTGCTTCTATCCTTTCTATTCACATCTCTAACTTATTCCTATCTTAAATTCCGCGTTTAATTCATCTTGTGTTTCCTCGTGTCTCCCAAGTCGAATCTTATCATCAAACAACAAGAACAACTCCAAACTCCAGATTACTTCACCTTGAAGAGTTCTCCAAATCAGCCACAAGAAGATCAACAACACTCTAACAAGTATCACTAGCCTCTTAGTGTGTAATTCACCGTGATTCCCTTTAGTTTTTCTCTAACTTGGTATGAGAACTTGGGGAGAGGGCTAGGGAGTGTATGGGGTCTGTAGGAAATGAGTCAAAAATTAAAGCCACGAAATAAATAGCTCAAAAACTAAAATTGACCGCCTCAATGTACGGTGGAGAGTACGGACACGGTTCGTATTTTTGGACCGTACATCCCATGTACGGTCCGTATTTTGGAACCATGTCTAGCAAATGGAAAATCCAACATTTTGCTTAAGAAGTACGGAGGGTACTCCACAATGTAAGGGTCGTACATACTATATACGGACTGTATATCTTGGCCAACAACCCGATTTTCGACGAAACGTATTTCCTTCGATTCGTTTAACGTCTAAACCTTCCAACACCTACTGAACATGATCTTAAACCTTTGTACTCTTTGGATTAAAATGACTAATTACTTATAACCTCAAAGATAATCTCACCCTCCATTTCCACGTCGGTTAGCTTACGGCGAAACTCAAAGTACAAAAGTACGAGGTGTAACAGATATATCGTATTGTAGTTTTCCCTTTAGTCACGTTAACTCTATTGTCGTTTGTTGTAGATTTAGTTGTTATACACTTGAGGATATGATACGATTCGGCTTTGTGGAAGACACGAATTCAATCAACAAAACGCGAAAACAAAGATAACAAACAAATTAAGGGATGAGAAGTGAAGAAATCGGAATGAGAAATAGAGGGATAAAAGCAAGACCCAATTAGTAAAGGAATTATAGGCAAATCTAGGTATATTAAACCTAAACCCTCCTAATAGATTCCTACTAACGAACCTAGACTATTTGATAATCAACCAAGAGTAATCCAAATGAACAACTCAATTGAAAATCAATGAAAAAGGGTTTCATAGCCAACAATGGAGTCCACTATGATTAACTATCACTAATCACTAGATTAACACTAATTCTGCCAACAAACTATCACTCAATTTAGAGTATTCATCTCAATTCAACATTCAAAAACTAAGTAATGAAATGACCAAGTATGGTATTTGTACTAAACAAGCTAAAGAAGACTAGACTAGCTATTACAATAATACCCTTAATGAAGTAAGGGCCTTGTTTGGTAGTCTTTTTTATGGATGATGGCTTTAATTTAGAGATTAGCCTCTTTGCATGGCTAGCCACCATAGTTTCCCTTCTTGATGGCATGAATCTATAATTAAGCGAGTTCTGAACGAACGTGCAAAGAAGTATCCTTCATCAGATCTCTTGTTCATGTTGTTTCATGTTATCTATGTCATAGTGATCCCTTGTCGAGAATTCTTATTCGGTTTAGCATCGCTCCATGTCTAGTTGAGAAGCAAAGAGTATATTTATGTCATTTATAGTATTATTATTTGCCTTTGGGGCTATATACATTTGCCTTCGAGGCTATACACTTGCTTATGGGGCTATTCAGATACACACCGAGCCCTATATGAGGCTAGATAGTTTATTTCAGTATTACTTATATGATTTGAGTCGGAGATAGGTAAGTCTACTTCCAAATTGCTACTGACTCCTCAGATTGCATTCAGTAAATCATATATATCAGTTCAGTTCAGTTTCAATTATTCAGTTGTCTTACATACTCGGTACATTATTTCGTACTGATGTCCCTTTTGCTGGGGGGCTCTGCATTTCATGCCTGCAGGTACTAATAAACAGGTAGACAAGCCTCTTCAGTGGATGTTGCCGAGTTCCAGCTTGATAGGTAAGCTCCATTTCATCCGGAGTTACCAGGTCCAGAGTTTGGGAGTCTTATGCTATATATAGACATGATGGGTGCGAGTGATAATGAATTGATTTGGTGAAAACACCAAATCAATCACAAAAAGGCGGAATTAAAGGATAACAAGAAATTGGGATGAGAATTGAAGAAAAGGGGATGAGAAATAGAGGATAAAAGCTAGACCCTAATGATAATGAATCTATGGACAAACCTAAGTATATGAAACCTAGGCCCTTCCAATTGAATTCAATCAATAGAACCTAAGCTATTTGAAATCAAGGCAAGAGATATTCAAATGAAATCACCAAATGAACAATTCTTCATGAAATCAATGGAAATGAGGTTCAAAACCAACAATGGAATCCACCATTAACTAAGTCTACAACCTAAAGGCTATTAAGCCAAACAAACTATCACTCATTTAAAGTATTTAATACATAATTCATCCAAATCTCCCTAATCAAATGAAAGACAAGCTAAGCAAAGAAGACTAATAGGCAATTACAATGCTACCCTTAATGAAGTAAGGGCCTTGTTTGGCTAGTCTTCTTAGTATAGTCTTCAATTCAAGGATTGACCTTCAATGGCCAAACACGTCCCTCCTTGCATATATGGCCCTCTAATCGACCTTGCATGTCTGGCCTTCTTGCAAGCATAACCCTCCTTGCGCAAAGTAGCGCACAAATAGCCTTTTGCGCAAATAGCCCTCCAAGCTATCTTCCAAGTCTTGCGGGTAAGGACCTCGAGCTCTAGATCTCCCAACCAAGCAATCTCCCAAACCTTGTAGGATTCCATCTCTATGAAGCTTGTAGAGACTTGGCTCTCATCATTGATCATCATCGAGTGTGTAGTGTGGAGATACACACTTGAGGCCCTTTGAAACGCTCCAAATGTGGTGAATAAGCTCCAATGAAGATCATACACTCTATGTTGAGATTCACCACGAATCATAGGCTCTATAAATGCACTCGAGCCAATGAGAATCATATCACCGAGGCCCTGTCCTGACCATAGTACAGTTATATTCTCTTTAGAGGCTTCTAGACATGTCCGGTATATTCAGTATATCAGCATGGTGATCTTGTTGGCCCTTGTATATGTTTCTTTTGGGTTTGCTGTTTGTAGACACTCATGGTCGTCTTGTCGGCTCCGTAGATGTATATATATTTTTTTGGGTGACCCATTTCAGTTGAGACAGTTGTCATTTACCAATTATTCTGAGCATGGCCTTGTCGGCATTATATATTGTTTTACAGATTGGTCTTGTCGGTCTAGATTGCTTGTATGTTCTAGGGTTTATGAGTTATAGATTGGTATGCTCGGGGTCAAATAAGGCACCGGGTGCCGGCCACGCCTCCCCAGGTTTGGGGCGTGACAATACAATATTGAGGGATACAACTCGTTCAAGACCTTTCACACGAAGCCAAGCCAAAGCCTTATAAGCCATGCTCATGCAAAGAGAGACTTTGGAGACCTTTGATGATTAACACACAAAAGTATACAACATTTGGAGGATTGCTTGGAGCGAAGGAGAAGATGCGACCCAGAACGCGGTTATGTATGCGACCGCATCCAGCCATATGCGTCGCTTCTCCTCAATATCCTAACTAGAAGCTCAAAGGGAAAACCTCCCAAATGCTGCCATAAGAAGTGACTGCATCTTGCCTTATGCGGCCGCAAATGTCACCACATCTGAGCATGATTAGTCTATTTTAGGCTAATTTGCAATTCATGCTAAGGTCACTTTTAGATCTAGTTGTAATGAAAGGCCAACACTATAAATAGTGGCTCCCAAAGTTAGAATAGCTAAGCTTGAATATTGATGAGAAACTTTCTCTTAGTTATAATCTAGTTTCTTGTGATGGCTTAAGGTAGTGTAATTCGTTAGTTGATTATCAAACTATTGTCCTTGATTTTCGTAAGTACAAATGATATCCAATCATTGGACCTCGAAAAACAAGTCATCATACGGCGATGACAGAAACTTCTTCCTTATTTTTCCATCAATAATTATTTATTAAACCTTGTGTTTTAATAATACAAAGATTACTTTAGAAAAATGTGCACTACATAACTCGCATCACGTGCTACACACGTTCCGAGAAACTAGAGATACAAGAAAAAGGCCAAATTGTCAAGGTGGTTAAGATTTTTCATTAAAGCTACGCATGTAGTGGTTTTGCAACCAATAGAAGGTCTTCATTATAAGAGAATAACAAAATGTGAGTTCAAATGACGGAAGTACCTTAAAATAAATATTATTGACCATAAGCTAACATGTCGATCCCAACATTTCACTCATGCTTCTATAATAGTAGAAATTTCTACAACTGAAAATCAAAAGATTACCGGATGTTCAATGAGACTAAGAAAAATTGAAATAATGCACTTTTGAGTACAAAGAAGTCGGCATCAACAAAGTCTTTGACTAGACAATGAAAAGACCATTGTTCAATAGAACTAACTGTTTATAGTGAACGCTAAACTGGAATTACAAAGTAGTACGTAAATTCAAGAGACCTAAGAAGAAAGGAATGAGAGTTAGAATGATACAAAATTGAAATGAGGAAGATACAGGGCAGAGATGAAGAGAGAACTAAACATACAACACGCATAAACCGTTCTATCTAACCCCTAGTCCCTTTTAACCAATTATTAATTGGGTCTGGATCCCAAATAAAACTCTCTAACACTTTATTCGGCCCAATAATCTCAACTGAATCAGTCCTATTCACCACTTCTAGCAATGTAGTCAGCTTGGTTCACAACAACCACCAAGGCTATGCAACTATTAAAACGACAAAACAACAATAATTTCAATTAAATGAGCTCTCAAAGTAACGCACGTGTTCAAATACCTTTCTGACATAATTTGTGGCAAAATTTTCTTTTATTCAAGTGACAGCATTTTGAAAAGACTCGAAAGTGAAACGTCCAACTCAAAGGGGAAAAAAGAATTTTTCTTTCTTCCATACGATCGTTATTGCCTTGCAGAGACAACTGGTAAAGGGTAGCAAACCCATTTGCCAGTTTCCCAGAATTAGTGAGCCAAATGCATGCCTATCATTCAATATTCCAGCTATAAAAATTGCAAACATCAACCTCTGTACAAGAGCAGCAAGTTCAACGTGCAGAGAACAATTCAGAGAGTCCCTCACCACTGATTTACCAACAGTAGCATAAGGGGGGGAAACAGAATAAACAGAATGGCCCTCCTAATCTGCAATAATCCCACTAAATTATCATACAGACAATCACAACTCACTGTTGGTTCTAAGTACTAACATCCCTCACTGACGCCCTCTAGACTGCACAAGACTTTCCCAAACCTCAAAACCATCAATTCTCTGGCTTTCTGATATGGTTGACTCAGGAAGATCAGATTCAACTCCCTGAGACTTCTTTAGTCTTGCAACAAGAACCCACATATTTGCCAGTTCGTTTTCAAGATAGGCTTCTCTTTGTTTGGATTCTTCGACCTTACTCTGTAATTCAGCCTCTCTCTGATCCCTTTCTGCAAGAGCAGCTTCATATGAAAGCTCCCTTTCACGGCTCAAAGCCAGTTCTCTTTTCATATCTGCACTCAACACATTTTGCTCATTTCGTCTCGGATGAGCATCTCTTCTTCCATATCGCATGGCAACACTTGGCTTACGCTGGGTAGAGGAACTCTTCTGGGTGGCTAGCTCAGCAGCTAATTTCTCATTATGATTCATTAGCTTTGCAACTTCTTCAGAAAGTGCCTTTAATTCAACAGCTGCTGCAGATGCTAGCCCTTTGGCATATGTACTCTCTTCTGCCAATTTCTGGTTCCGGAGCTCCAGTTGCTCCTTCGCCTCAACCAGTTCCGCTACTTTCTTGTGGAGTTCTTCAATCTCTCTTGCCTAACAGGAGCAAAAGCAACAAGTCAAATTGACATACTGTTGTTGATGAGGACAGCCGATTCATAACACAAGAATGTTAATTCCAACTTAAAATGTATGGGGTACCTGTTGGCACCTCAAGTATTTTGAACATTTTGTGCATAATACAAACATGTATGCATAGACATAAATCTGTAATCGTCTTCAAGTGCCATAATGTGACAATGCCCCACCAGTGAAGTGTTCATATCTTTTGTTTTTTTCTTTAAAAAAAATAAAAATAAATTTTAAAAAAAGGCTATGTTATTTCGTACCATACAATTCTATTCTTTCTAGAATTTTTTTCCGAAGACGGGTAATGAGAAGAATTCTAGGCTGGATTGCTACCTATGCCTAGTACACAGATAAATGGAAACTTTATTGATAAGACCTTTTAAATTGTAGCCAATATGAGTAATTCCGACAACTTCATAAAAGAGGCTGTTCCGGCGAACAAATAAAAGTCCTCCTCTTTCCAGACAACACATAAGTTCCTGCTATTTTATATTTCCTCTCATTTTTTTCTATTTGTATTTATTTATCATTGCTTCCATTGGATTCCGTGTTCTATAATGAAAAAACTTCTTATTTTATTGATCCACGGAATCTAAAATTCGGGCATTTCCTTTAATTGGGTAGTTTTTCGTTTTTCATTGTTACTTTACTAAAACTAAAAAAGAAATCAGGTTTGTTCATCTCACCAACCTTTATTGAATCCATTATGGATTAAATAAAGCTAATTAAAAATTGTAATTTTGTTTTTCACTTATTCTTTATTTATTCTCCCATCTATACTTTTTTGTATCTATTTTATTTGGTAGTGCCAATCCAACACAAGTCATATTTTAAAAATATTTTATTGTTTTCAATTGAAATTGCTTTTTTTTTTTTCATGTTGTTTTTTCAATATTTATATTGATAACGGTGTAACAACAACAACAACATACCCAGTTGAATCCCACAGTGTGGGATCTGGGGAGGGTTAAATGTACGCAGACCTTACCCCCACCTTGGTAGGGAGGCTGTTTCCGAAAGACCCTCGGCTCAAAAGAAAACAAGAAAACAAGGGGAGAAAAGTCAGATACCGAGAGGCAAATCAAAGCAATGCGAAAATGAGAAAAAAACAAGGGCAAAGAAGTCATGATAATACAGCATGGAGAGACAAGACCCAACCCATAAAAGCAGGAAACATAAGGCAATAAAAGGTAGAGCAAAGCTATGCCTACTAGTGCGACAGAAAAGCGAGACTACCTACTAGCCTTCTACCCTAATCTGAGCCCTCCACAACCTCCTATCTAAGGTCATGTCCCCGGTAATCTGAAACAGCGCCAAGTCCTGCCTAATCACCTCTCCCCAATATTTCTTAGGCCTTCCTCTACCTCTCCTAAAACCGTCCAAAGCCAACCTCTCACACCTCCGCACTGGGCATCTATGCCTCTCCTCTTCACATGCCCAAACCATCTCAACCTCGCTTCCCGCATCTTGTCCTCCACCGATGCCACTCCCACCTTGTCCCTGATGTCCTCATTCCTGATCCTATCTCTCCTAGTGTGCCCACACATCCACCGCAACATTCTCATTTCCGCGACTTTCATCTTCTGCACGTGGGAGTTCTTAACTGGCCAACACTCTGCCCCGTACAACAGAGTCGGTCTGACCACCACTTTGTAGAACTTACCCTTAAGTTTTGGTGGCACTTTCTTGTCACACAAAGACTGCCGAAGCGAGCCTCCATTTCAACCATCCGCACCAATACGATGTGTGACATCATCGTCAATATCCCCGTTTTCTTGTAAAATAGACCAAGATACTTGAAACTTCCTTTCTTTTGAATGACAACGGGTACCAAGCTTCACTTCCACGTCGACCTCCCGAGGTACACCACTGAACCTGCACTCCAAGTACTGCTTTGTCCTACTCAACTTGAACCCTTTAGACTCTAACGTTTGTCTCCAAACCTCTAGCTTAGAGTTGACTCCGCTGCGAGTCTCGTCTATCAAGACTATGTCATCCGCGAACAACATACACCATGGCACCTCACCTTGAATCTGTCGCCTCAATCCATCCATCACCAAGGCAAATAGAAATGGGCTAAGGGCCGATCCCCGACGCAAACCCATCGAATCGGGAAGTTGCTCCGAGTCTCCTCCTATAGTCCTCACTCGGTCTTGACTCCATGATACATGTCCTTGATCGCTCTAATGTACGCCACGTGTACACCTTTAGCCTCCATGCATCTCCACGAACCTCTCTGCACTTTATCGTAAGCTTTCTCTAGGTCGATGAAAACCATGTGCAAGTCCCTTTTCCGCTCCCTATACTGCTCCACCAATCTCCTAACAATATGAATGGCTTCAGTAGTAGAACGCCCCGACATGAATCCGAACTGGTTCTCTGAAATAGACACGACTCTCCTCACCCTCATCTCTACCACCCTTTCCCACACTTTCATAGTGTGGCTTAGCAGCTTGATACCTCCATAGTTGTTACAGCTTTGAATGTCGCCCTTGTTCTTGTACAAAGGATCATTGTACTCCACCTCCATTCTTCGGCATCTTCGCCGTCTTGAAAATGACATTAAACAACCCGATCACCCACCCAAGCTCGCTTCTTTCCTACACCCTTCCAAAATTCCACAGAATTTCGTCAGTCCGTCGCTCTTCCCCGCACATCCTACTTCGACAAACACCCTTAACCTCGTCGACCCTTATACTCCTACAATAACCACAATCGCGATGCCTCTCAGAGTACTCCAAATCTCCCAACACAAAGTCTCTGTCCCCTTCTTCGTTCAAGAGTTTATGGAAGTACGACTGCCATCTCCGTCTAATGAGAGCTTCCTCCACCAACACTTTGCCATCCTCGTCCTTGATGCACTTCACTTGATCCAGGTCGCGTGCCTTCCTCTCTCTGGCTTTGGCAAGCCTGAATAACTTCTTATCCCCACCTCTGTCCTCTAGTTCTGCATAAAGGCGTTCAAACGCCGTCGTTTTTGCTGCCGACACTGCCAACTTCGCCTCCTTTATCGCCATCTTATACTTTTCCCTATTCGTCCTCTTCTCTTCGTCATCCTCGTCGTCTACCGCCTTCGCATACGCCCGCTTCTTTGCTTCCACTTTACCTCGACTTCCCCATTCCACCACCAATCCCCTGCCCACCACGGCGACCTCGAGACTCCTAACCTCTCTAGCCGCTTCTCTAACGCAACCGGACGTCTCCATCCCACATCTTTGCTCGCATCTCCCCTGCTCTCCCACGCCCCCAAAGCCATCAACTTCTTCTCTAATTCTTGGGCACTAGACAAAGTCAAACTCCCCTACCTGATACTCGGCCGGTCATCGGCGACCCTCTTCTTCTTCTTCCTCTTGATCTCTAAATCCATCACCAATAGCTTATGTGGGTCGTAAGATTCTCACTCGGAATGACCTTGCAGTCTTTACAAAGGCCTCTATCATCCTTTCTAAGGAGCAAAAAGTCTATCTGCGTCGCAGCCACCGAGCTACGAAGGGTTACCAAGTGCTCCTCCTTCTTAGGGAAACTCGAGTTAGCTACCACCAAGCATTCATTCAGCATGATAAATGAAGTGGATCTATTTTTGTTTGATAACTGTGTATCGAACAAAAATAATTCAGCATGATAAATGAAGTGGATCTATTTAGTTTTATTTTATGTTTTAAATTAACTAGAAAATTGTGAACTGTCCTTTTTTTATTTCTTTCTTCAATGGTTTTTGGTTGTCTGATCTAATCTCTTTATTTCTTTTTCTTCGGATTGGATTTACACAATTTTTTCGATATTTTCTTCGGGTTGCTAGCTAAAGCTAACTCAACAAAGAAAGTACTCGGCTTTTAAGTGTGGCATATGGACAGTGAGGGATTCATCCATACTCTCGGTAAAGTTTGGAAGACCACGACTTCTTGGAACGGACAAAATAAAGTTGCTCAAATGAATGAATGAATGGTTAGGGTTGTGAATTAGATTATAGGGAAAGAAAACGCAACGAGCTTTTGTTTTTTATTTGAATGATTCCCGATCTAATTAGACGTTAAAAAATTATGAGTGCCTGATGCGGGAAGGGTTTCCCGTCCCATGAGTGGGTTCTTGATTTTCTTTTAATGAATCCTGGCAATTACCATTTCCTATGATGGAGATGTGTGTACAGAAGATATAATATATAGATAAAGAGAGTTTAACGAAGTCAAAAGAGGGATAAGGTTGAAAAAATAACGTATTTTTTCACCCTTTATGCATCTAATGGATAAATTCCAATTTGGGTAAATTTATGTTAGCGGAACTGAGGTGATATTCTGTTCAAAGTGAATATCAAACTGTTTTTTGGTAAGTATTTTTATTTATTTATAAGAATGGTTATATCTTTTTTTAAAGGAAGAGTGGTAAGCATCTCTTTGTATGGAGAATGAAGAGTGGTAAGCATCTCGTTTCACACTGTATTGTGTAAGATTGGTGTTTATTTATGACCATGGCCAAATAAAAAAGCGTAAGTGTCTCTCTCTCCCTCACTCACACACACACACAAAAAACACGAGAACACACTTAGAATTTTCAATAAAGACTATGTTGTTCCTACATTCTCATTAAAAACAGATACGGATGACAAAAAAACCAAATGCTGCATGAATCACATAGATGGAGGAGCTCTGCCTCCATACCAAGTTACAGACTTGGAGATTTGAAAAGCAAAGCTTCCCAAAGTTATGAACGGAAATTCAGTGATCTAAGCTGTTTCAGATCTCTGTCACTCTTTTTGGGATTACACATATTAATAGAGTAGATTATCTAAAGAAACATTTCCTGAAGACAACTTGAGGGATCTAAATCTGATGCTAATATAACCCATCCCTCTAATTTCAGAATATCTCTACTTCGGATCTTGCCAGAAAATGAAATGTTCTAAACCAACCAGATAATCTGTACTTCTAATCTTGTCTGAAAAAATCAATGTTCTAAACCAAATAGTGGTGTGCTTACTCAAACAAAAAAAAAAAAAAACTTTTACCTACACAGTTATGAAGCTCCATCTTAAGTAGAGAATACCATAACATAATCATCAACTAGAGCAGTTAGTTCGCATTACTATTAAAGATGAAAAACTTAATGAATATGAATAAATCGAAAGAACAAGCCATTTCTAGGGTGTATACTTGTGGCGGAAGGCTGGAAACTGGGTACAGAGCCCTTGCACTCTGGAAAAAAATAGCTTAGCCTCAGAGATTAGGTATTGCAAGGAGAAAAAATAAGGAGCCAAAAATTACATACATGTACACTTACATTTCTACAACAGTAATATGATTATCAGGGAATGTTGCATCAACAAGAAATTTGACTGTCAGGTTGCGTATTTAACAGTAGGTGGCAAACGCGATAAGAAAGCCTAAAGACATTTGCTGAAGGTTTTCTAGATGTAGAGAAACACTTCGCAAATCAAAATCGGAACAAAATGTAAAATGTTGAGAGAATATGACCTTAAGCTTGGGGCTGATTTTATCCCTCTAGTAAGATTCTTTTTGTTTCATCTTTCTCATTCTAGCAAATCATTTTCTTTGTGTTGCAACAAATATATATCCCCAAGGTATATGAGTCGAGTGGCCCACAAGACAGTAGGCGATATGCAAGAGTTTCTACTCTAACAGAGACAAACAGATGGGAACCTGGACCTGTAGGAGTAATGCTTCTTTTGCATCCTTTAAGGCAACACTCTCCTTTTCAGCTCTTAGTTCCACAAGTAAACTTTTGGTTTCAGATAGACGTTGTGAATGGACTACTGATGGACTGCGGTTTCTCTGGTCTGGGGTATCAGAAAGCTGTTGCTTTAAGGACACAATTGCTTCTTGTAGATTTTCACATTCATGGGTCTATCAAAAATAAGAAATCTTATTAGAACAGAGTTTCCATGGAACAATCAAAAGTCCATGAGGAAACAGCTGAAAGAGGCAGTCTACCTTTTGATTTAGCTGGTCCTGAATTATTCGATTATCGGCAGCTTTAACCTGGAACGATCAATATAACTGGATGATGTTTGCTACAATTGGAAGGGATAAACATAAACTAGAACTCCAAGGAGAAATGGAAGAAATAATATTCTTAGTGAAGACATGCAGGTCATACTACCTCAAGTTCAAAAGACTTCTCATTCAACTGTGCCAAGAGCTCAGCAACAGACTAAACAGTGCAGACAAAAGAACAAACAGTTTAAACAAGGAGAGATACTTTTGACATAGCTGCTGCCATTGAATAGTAGAAGAAGCCAGATGCTTCTATTTAATAAGGTAAACATTTTATTGATGGAGAAGAAGCCAAACTTACAACAGTTCTTTCTTGGTTTTCCATCTTTTCAAAGGGGCTAATAATGGACTCAGCAATTTGCTTCTCCAGTGAATCTATTTGTTCATTCTTCATTCTTATTTCATCCTTCAATGTCCTAATCTCCATCTTAGGCACTCAAAGAGTTAAACGTCAGAAAATATAACAGTTGCATTAAAATAAAAAGATTCAGAAGATATTGTTTCATGACTTATACTTGCACTTGTTCTTTCTTTGGACTGTGTGTAGCTTCCTCTGACAACCGTTTTAAAGCACTTGTATGCAGTGCCACTTCACCAGACAAAATCTTTTGCTGCTCCCTCAGGAGGTCAATTTGATCAATTGTCTTCATGCTAGTCTATCACACAAGAAGTAAATCTATGAGTAACCAGACCATGAAAAAGCACTGTAAACATGAAATTGTTTATTTATGCTTAAGCACAAAGCTGACAGTGTTTCCAAGTCGGAGCTTTCTAGTCTCTATTTCATGAGGTAAAACTTTGGATCCAATCACTAGGTTCCTCATCTGGGACTTCTCAGAGAAACTTCACACACCCTAGAAATGGAAGAATTCAAGAGCAGCTTTTCTTGATCAACACTATATTTAACTTTGCTGACCCTATATTGGGGTTTGCTACATGACATCCAATAGATATACTAATATTCACTTCTTTATCAAACTTCGCAAAAATATTAACTTCCTACCAGAGGATTCTCCTGGTCCAAAAGGTTATCCTCTGGAACTTCTTTATCCAATCTGACATCAGATAAAAACTCCGCCGAAGGCATGCTTTCTGTGGGTATAGAGTGTGAGTTTCTCGATTCCATGTGATTTTCAGCTTGAGGAGTGGATGGTGTACTAGTTGACTTGAGTCCACTGGATCTGTCACTGGTGCTCGCCAAGGTACCTGACCCACTGTCTCGTCTCTGCGAAAAATAGAAGAATTTGAAGCAGCACAGGTAATAAGCTAAGAAAATCCAATTGAAAGCAGTAACTTAGATTGTGGTGACTATTTTCACTAGTTTCAAAGGCTTGATTGACCCTTGGGATTGAAACTATACAACACTAGAAATTGTAGCAATGTAAACTGCAGTAAAAGAATGAAATCAAGGTAGGCATAGAATTAAACCTACCATGCTATCGTTGATTAACACAAACTTCTCAAAATGTTATTCTATCAGTGGAATCAGACTAGCTCACCTTTCCACTATGTAGACAGAAATTTTGGTTTAGTATTCGCCTAACCAACAATATTTTTGAACAAGAGGCCTAACCAACAGTTTATATATATTCTTTCAACTAAAACCTCTGATAATCCTTTTCTACAACTTTTTAAGTGAAAGTCGGAACAATTATAGCGAAAAAAGGAAAACGAAAGTACAACTAAGAACATAATAAGCTCCCCCTCCACTGATTCCATAAAACGGATAATTTTCCTCATTTGAAATAAACGGCATGTCAGAGTCTATCCACATTACATTCTGTGTATACTGCCATCTGAGTATAAAATGAGATTTTGAATAACCACTGAGATAACAAACGCTTAATGAATCTTTTGACATGTCATAGGCTGGAAAAATCATGTCACATATAGTCAGATAGAAGAGTTTTAGATCGTCATTATTAACTGTAATATGTTTGTTACTTTGATAAATAAAAACAGTTCCCATTTCCATGCCACTAACATTATTGCAAAAACATGAAACAGACATGTTAGAAGTGAAGTAGTTGTAATAACAATAGAGTAGATTCCAAATACCCGTGGCTTAAACCAGTTAAGCAATCCATTTTTCCGAGTCTTCTTTTCCTCCTTGAATGTATCATCAGAAGTGTCCGCGTTGCCATCAACCGAAACATACAAATCAATATTTTCATCTTCCAAAATGAGATCTCGTCTTCGATGTGGAAGATATGCAAGCTACACATTCAGCAAAGGAGAGAAAAAAGGACAGTTACTAAAGTCTGTAAAGGCAGGTTTCCCCCTTGTCTTAAGTGTTACATCATATTATAACCAGTTACCCTTGGAAAGGCTACTAAATACTGGAACTAAATACACATACTGCAAAGGCAATTATCAAAAGAAGGAATCATTACGAGTAACAGCACCTCTTCTTCCCCAAAGGAATGTCTTCTTCTAGGACCAGCTCGATGAGGAAATCTTGTGGACTGTGAAGTTTTAGTGGATACTAGAATTAGTTTTGTTAGACGCTGTATTCTACCAAGCAAAGCCGCTTTAGCTTCCTCTTCTTGTTCCAACCGCGACTGTAGTCTGACTTGACCATCTTCTAACTTTACAAAGTATGTCAAAGTAGATCGACTTTAGTTAGATAATGCATTACACAATAGTCACAAACCATTGTACACCCCGAAACACAATATCTTAAATGAAAACTTCCAATTTACGGTAACCAAACACTGTTAATGACAATGATATACTAACTGTACAAAAAACACACCACATTCCTTATTCGGATTCTGCCATATAACAGGAACAATTTCAGAGCCAGCTGTCTGAGACAGCCAACAACAATTTCAAGATTCCGCCAGATAACAGGAAAGCTGCTAAACCTTTGTATTCTTTACAATATAAAAGCTTCAATCAAACAACAATCTCACATAAAATCTGTTAAGAAAAATGCACAGGGAAGGAACAAACATCAATTATGCCGGTGCATAAGATATAAATCTTTGGCAGCTAAATTTCAGCTGAAAGAATTATTGAATAGTTTTCAAAGAGGGCTTCAGAACATAGCACCCTATAACCAGTAATAAAACATTACAAGCCCATTATCAGTTAAGGAAAACCTTCAGGTACAAACCAATCAAAATAAACAACTATGCCTCAATCCCAAACTTGTTGGGGTCTCTAAATTCTAACAAAATAATTCAAATAAATCTCGAACAAAGAGAAAGATGACAAATACTATTACTGACAAAGCTACAACTATGGCCGCCCATAAATGAATACCATAACTAATTATGATTGCCCTATTCATTTTTATTTTTATTTTTTGGTAAGGATGCTTGACCTATACATTTGCTTTAGTTTCGCAGAAGGTATCCCTTCCCTTCCCATCCCACCCCCTTCCTGTTATCACTTCCTTCAAGACCCTTCTTCAACAAAACCAGGCTGAAATTCATATGCAAATTGATAGCGAGGAAACGGCATCAACTCAGTCTCACTGAAAAGTAGCTGTAATCTTTTATGAAGTTATGAAACAGAAGTATGACCTTTCCCAGTCAATATTGCTGACTGGTGAAAGGGAAAAAATGAAGAGGCCAGAGGACAAACCAGCATCGTCCAAGGTTACCTTTTGTTTCAGGAGCAAAAGATCTTCTCCACTATCTTTCATTTGTGGAACTGTAACGATGCCTCTCTTCAGTTGTTCTAACTCTTCTTTTAGACGACGAATTTCGTTTTGATATTTCTTGATAAGTGATTTTTCATCAATTATCTGCGAATTGACAGTTTCCATCTCAAGCACTACTGACAATCAACAATCAAAAGCGACATGTATCTGGACTCGTCTGACCTTGTTTTGTGCTGCTTGAATCTCAATGTGTTTAGCACGGTGAGCAAACTTCAATGTGTTATGTGTCTCTTCAGAATTGCTTGACGAAGGAGTCACAGTGCAGATTAACTATTAGGGATGAAGGAAAAAAAGATTGGTAAGATATTTGGATTATTTGTATGATAGCCATGGTTCACCAGAAACATTATGCTGGTAACATCAACACATAAGAAATGAATAACTTACAGATACGCGTCCTAGACCACTTAATGAGGATTGAAGAAGCCTGGTCAATTTTGAATCTCTATACGGTATATGAGTAGCTTTCCCATCAGTTAACTTCGAAATAACCTACAAAGAAAACAAGTCAATATTACCCAAAACAAATGAAACCCAAAGATAAGAACCTTCTTTCCTTTATTCTTCTTTTTGTTCTTTTAATCACAAGCCTCATCTTGTCTAGTTATTTTGTGAAGAAATGGACCTTTTAAATAAACTTAGAGTCCATTAGTCACAACCAACAATAAAAGCATCTGCAAAGCACTCATGTATTGGACAATGCTCACACAACATTTTCTAAACCCCTTTCATAAAGCCATCATTTACCAATATACACTACATACCTCTTGCAACATGACCTTGTTCATCAAACACTTAAAAGTGATATAGCCATAGTTTGGTTTTTCAAAAATAAATCATCAAACAGTCCCAGGGTTTTAAAATCTTCTGTCCTTTGTGCACATTACAATGTCAAGTCAATATACTTGATGACTGATCATAAAACTGGTATTTTCTGTATATAAGTTTTTCTTAAACAAATAAGCCACTTTATTACTGAAATGTCAAAAAAGCAGATATTAGGTCAAGCAAAACTATTACACTGATGATACGATAAAGTCGTTTGGGTCCTTACAGTTCCAAGAGTCAGTAGGCTTTTGTTGATGTAAGATCCCTCCTTTCGGCGCATGCCGGTGGTTTCTGCCTTTGAGCTCTCAGAACCTGCCAAATCAATAAGGTGCTGCAAGCATTTTTTTTAAACAAGAAACAGAAAAGTAGGAAATGGAGAGTTAGAAGTTCTCTACTAAAACGAAGATAAACTCTTTCAGACAAATAACAGAACTTTTTTTTTTTTGAACTTAAAGGAGGGATACAACACTTTCAGACAAATAACAGAACTTGACCTAATAATTAGTTGTTAGAAAGAGAGACAAGTAGTTTAGGCCAGTGACAGCTTGTTTGGATGGTTGTTATGCATCGTTACATAGTGTTTTGTATCATCTTGTATTGTATTGTTTTGATAACTATAAACGTTTGATAAATTGTATCGTTTTTCGTCATCTCATAACACCACGTACCAGCAATATGAATAATTAACTCACAATATTAAAAAGAAAATGTTGGGCACAACTGGAATTATTATAAAAAATAAAAAATAAAAAAAGATGGGGTAAAGGGTAAAATAGGATTATTAAATATAATAAGGTCAAAATGAGAAGCGGAAAAAAAGGTAATAACGCGACCACACCAAATAGGCCGTTACATAAAATGGCACTTTTGATCGTTACATAACAATGAATTTAACAATACGATACAGTAAAACTCAAGTAACCATCAAAACAAATATTGTATTTAAAGTAATAATTTGACACAATAAAATAGGTAACAACCATCCAAACAAGCTGTAAGGAATGTATTAAGGCAGCCTGGTGCACAAAGCATCCCGCGTTAGCAGGGTCCGGTGAAGGGCCGCACCCCTTCCCCAAGGGGTGTGATGTAGACAGCCTACGCTAATGCAAGGAATGTACGATTTGTTCAAAGTAATTACGTTGAAGTCTAACAAGTCTAGAGCAGAGTTTTTACCAGCTGTGACAAAGTAACTGCCCCTCCTTCACTATATTCACCGCAGGGGCTACTTTCTATTGTCTGTCCAAAGAAAGTTTGCCAAAATTACTATATACGCATTGTTTCGACGAAACTCAAGATGCAAGTACGATCAAAATAGCATAACTAATCACGGATTTATAGTTCATTGGTAAAAACATAAAATACCAGCGTAAATATTGTATGACTTCTGCTACTGAGTAGATTGAAGTTTGTGGAACCAACATGCCTATGCTCTGCAAGAAGAAAACGAATTTTCATAAAACTTAAAACATTAATATATAACTGTAAACTCTAACGAAGGGCATAAAAGAGATATGAACAAGGCAACAAGGAGGATCAGGAGCCCTTTATTGTTGTGTTTATATGTTTGGTGTAACTAAGTGTTCCTTTATGTATAGGTCGTAAAACTTGGCACAATCTTGGTGCAATTAATAAAAAGACTTTTAACAGTTAAAATCACTGTAAAGTTAAAAATAAAAGAAAGAAGATAAATACAGCCTGTCCAAGAATTGACCCGTCAAGATAAAAACAATATATGTCTGTGCATTATAGGTCGTAGTTTTTTTGTTTTTTTGTTTTTTTTTTTTTTTTTTTTTTTGACAAGATAACAGAAATAGGTCGTAGTTTCAAACTCTAAGCTTCTGAACTAACATATCCTTGCCCTTCTGGCAGGAAGAATTCAAAAAGGCATTCATTCTACTCGTATTCTCCACTTATTATGCCTTTCTGAGTTATCATTATATGCCATCATCCCATTATGCCTTTATGTTGTCGTCGTCAATTGTTTATATTCCTGAGTCGTCTATGGGATGTGATTGACCCGTAGCGGATAAGATGAAGGAAGCGAGATTGAGATGGTTCGGGTATGTGAAGAAGAGGTGTGTGGATGTGTCAGTAAGGAGGTGTGAGAGGTTGGGTATAACAAGAGTTAGGAAAGGTAGAGGTAGACAGAAGAAGAACTGGGGGAGGTGATTAAACAAGACATGATACAACTCCAGCTTAATCAGGATATGACCCTATTAGGATAGAAGGTTAGTAGGTAGCCGAGTATTCTCCTTATTAGTAGTATTAGTAGCAATTGCATAGATTCTTTTTTGTTGCTTCATTTGCTTTTTATCTTATTATTTTATTGTCATATTTTTTCTTGATACCATGCTTCAAATCCTTTTCTTTTTATTCGAGTTGAGGGTCTATTGGAAACAGCCTTTCTACCCCACAAAGGTAGGGATAAGGTCTGCGTACATCCTACCTCTCCAGACCCCACTTGTGGGCCTATACTGGGTATGTTGTTGTTGTTTTGTACCCTCTACTGATACTTGAAAACTCATTCATGTCCCTCCAACTAAATCTACTTTTGGTTGTCAGTAGGTCTTAAAAGTAAAGGTTAGTCTTGATAGTCAAAGTGATTGCCTCAACACGTGTTAGGTTGTGAAAGGTTACATATAGATTTTTTAACTTGACTATGGTGATAATACCTTCTCCCTACACCTAAGAATTGCTTTCATCCGCCTTTTTCTGTTCATGGTGGTGTTCATGATTGGCCTCTTTATCAGCTGGTATCAAGAATGTATTTTTCCAAGGGAATCTAGAAGATACGAGATATATATATATATATATATATATATATATATATGGAGCAACCACCGTATTTTTTTGCTCAGGGAGTTTGATTTGGTGTGTCGAGTTACATCAATCACTATATTATCTGAAGTAGTCCCCTTGCTAATATCAACATAAACATTTAAGAGATTGGCGTGAGTCACCCTAATGTTGATCATGTATTTGGTGGTTTATTGATCACATGTAATGATCAAGTGGCAATTACTAAGTTAAAGCACCATCTCTTTTAACATTTTTCTATCAAGAATCTAGGGAAGTTGAAGTACTTCGTAGGCATTGAGATCGATCAATTTAGATCAATTGCCATTTCATAGGGAGCATGCTCTTAAAATTCTAGAAGAAACAAGATGACAAATTGTAAGGCTATTGACTCTTCTACGAATCCAAATGGTAAGTTCCTACCAAGTCTGGGAGCTGTTTAGAGATCCTCAACGATATAGAACGTTGTTTAGCAAGTTGAATACTCAATATTACTCTCCTGATATTGCCTTCTTGATAAGCGCTGTAAGTTGATTCATGGAATTCCCAATGATATTAATTGGGATGTAATAATTCGTATTCTTTGATACATAAAACCTGCTTCAGAGAGAGATTATCAAGCAAAGATCAAAGGAAATAAGCAGAATTTTGGGTATAAAGATGCATATAGGCCGGATTACCCTCTGGTAGATGTCTACTTCTAGTTTTTTGTTGGACACAATTTAGGGCTTTTGGAAGGGGATGAAACAATCCAATGCATAAGCAGAATCTCATGCTATGGTAGTGGCGGATCAAGCAACTGCTCGAAAAACCGAAGTTCGGAGAGATTAATCAGATGAAGCTTGTATATGATAATCAAACTGCACTTTCATATTGCATCTAGATTGATCTTTTGTGACAAAACAAGCAAATCAAAGTTAATTGTCAATTTATCAGAGAAAAAAAGATATTCTCAGGAAGGCCCAAGCGCTTTGCTCTAGTGGCGTGACACGTGATGCATGAATCAGGAACACAAAAATATGGTATTTCAGTTGAGAATTCCATAGGAAGGGGCCCATCAGCCACCGAACCGTGCACCACTAGACCTTGCAGATTTCTCGATTATAAAAAGAAAAATAACTCTCAGAAAGTATCATCATAAGGTTTATAAAGTCGAATAATCAACTTGCAAATATATTCACCAAGACACTTCCCGGTCTCCGAACTAGTTATATGTGCCGCAAGCTTGGTAATTACGATTTGTATCCACCAATTTGATAGTAGGAACATATTGTAAATATACTGGATATCAATTAGGATCAGTAAAATTAACTAGGAAGACTATTTAATCTTGATGCTCTGATAACAACAAGATTAGGGAGATCCCAAATTTAGAACTGAATATTAGAAGTGCGGAAGAAAAAATAAAAAATAAGAATCTGAAAACTACAAAATAAAAAAATGGGAAATTCGAAGGAACAATCTAAGAATTTCCCAGACCGTAAGTTTTAAAGTCTTGACAGGAACCAAGTAACAACGTATAGATAAGACAAATCTAACGCCTTTACCTAAGATAACGAATCAAAACAATAGATTCGGATCTCGACCGCTTTGTGAGTAACTTAAGACAATCATAGGTGGTGTGGAAACAATATTTTGAAACTCACTTTTCCTAACATGTATTGGATTTCTTGCCAAAAAAGGATGTCGATTTTACAATTATGGAGTTTACAAGGGGGAGAAGGGTTTTGGGATTTGAGGTTTAGAAGAAACTTGCAAGACTGGGAAGTTGGAGAATTTCAAAACTTGGTTAGTTTGGTCAACCAACAAAAAATTAATATGGGTTGTCAGGATGTTTGGAAATGGGAAACGGCGTCTTTTCCGTTAAATCTTATTACATGAAGCTTTTGGTGAGAGGAGATTGTTTTCCCACATACCTCGATATGGATCCCTAGAGTACCAACAAAAGTGTGCTTCTTCACTTGGTTAGCTACGAGGGGGTTGATCTTGACAGCGGAGAACTTAAGGAAGAAGAAGATTACTTGTGTTAGTCGGTGTTTCTGTTTCATGTGCAAAGAATCAGGGGAAGATGTAGATCATCTGCTTTTACATTGCCGTGTAGCATCTTCGCTATGGGGGGAGTTGATGAGCTGGTTTGGTATCGAGTGGGTAATGCCGAAAATTGTGAAAGAAACCATGTTTAGCTGGGCTCGTAGAAGACCGAGGTGGAGATGCAACGCCTGTGAAATTGCCCCTTTAGCACTGATGTGGACCATATGGAGTGAGAGGAATAGGAGAGCTTTTGATGGAATAGAGAAAGATATTGTACACTTGAGAAATAGCCTATTTTCCCTTATTTCTTTATGGTGCACCCATGAGGTTACTTTTTGTATAGATGATTGGGTGACTTTCATAGAAAATCATGTATTCTTGTAGGGTTTTCTACTTTTTGGTATACTTCTTGTACACGGGCTAGTTAATGCCTTTTTTGTTAATAATATTCTTACTTCATAAAAAATAAAAATAAAAAAAGACAGCGAAGGCATTTACAAAGTGAGCACAGCATACAAATTTTTGAACCAGAGTAACCAGCAAGTGCAACTTTGGCCTTGGAAGCACATTTGGAAAGTGAAGGTACCATTCAAAGTTGCATGTTTCACATGGTTGTTGGCAAGGAAAGCAGTACTGACTCAAGAAAACCTAAAAAAGAGAAAATTCTCTCTTTGTTCCGGATGTTACTTGTGTGGTGAAGAGGGTGAGACAGTCAGCCATCTATTTTTACATTGTCGGATCACAATACAGCTTTGGAGGATCTTTGTGAATCTTAGGGGCATTGTCTGGGTAATGCCAAATAGGATTACTAATCTACTCTATATTTGGGAGGAGGCAGGAATAGGAGCCTCAGACAGAGATAGATGGAGGATTGTCCCAGCTTGCATTTGGTGGACAATATGGAAAGAGAGAAATTCAAGGTGCTTTGAAGACAGTAGCAGTGATGTACAAAAGATCAAGCTGAATTGCGTCAAACTTTTTTGTTTTTGGTGCAAACAAATTTACCTTGAGGAGACTGAATCCATAATTGAAATCCTAGGCTCTTGTTAGATTTTCAGAGTTTTGGATCAGCTTTCTCGCTTTTGCTGTAACTATGGTTCCAGTGCACAGTATGCACTGATCAAGTCAATACATACCAATGTTACATTTTCAGAAAAAAAAAAAAAAAAAAAAAAAAGGACAATAATTAGTATTTAGAACTAACTGCCTTCGAAAGAATACTAGAAAGAAATCAAAGATATCACAAGAAGTTATCTTACTACCTTGAACTATGAACTAGTTAAGTTGAAAGATAAATCCCAAAACAATGCCACAAAGGTTCAAAAGAACTCTCAATATAATATTCTTCAAATCTAAGTTACAATGAAGGAACAAAAGGAAGAAGCCAAATATGATCTAAAATCTTTAATCTTTAGTTCTATGGGTTTCTTTTATTTACCCAATATTTGTGAAATTCTTGTGAGCCAAGTTACTTTCTTGTGAGCCGTGAACAGTTAAAAAAAAAAAAAAGACTTGTATTGTTTGCTCTCCAAGAAATTTCATTCATCTATTGTTTTCTAAAGGTTAAGATAGAAAACAAGAAGAGGAGATCCTAGATCTTTAAGGGTAAGAAACAATCAATTTTTCTTACTCCTTTGGTCTTGTTTTAAAAATCCTTTCCTTTTTATTCGAGTCTTGTTTCAACTAAATCCTAATTCTTTCTAGGATTCATCCTTCACTTTCTTTAGTGTCCCAAAATTCTTTATTTTACTATTAAGAGCTTAATACGAGTGGGGTTTAATTATAGATCCACAAAGTAATTTCCCAAAGGTTATTTGAGGGGAAAAAGACAAGATTTGGTGAGAACAATTGAGGGAAAAAGCCAAAATTTGAGTGATACACCATTAAAGTTTTTTTCTTTTATAAATGAAGATGGTCTTTGACAGGTGCAAGAATATATGATTATGAAGGATTGGCCAAATGGGGTAGTAGTCATGGGGTACTGCCAAAATTGCACATGTATGCTAGTGAAGAAACTGACCTCCAATGGGAATATTATATGAAGCATATATTTGCTTGTAACAATTATTGAGAGATAGAGAAATTGGAGTTTGCCACAAGGGCCTTGTCCAAGAAATTACAGAAGCTAGTGAATGATTATAACAACCCCCATTGGGTGAGATTTAATCAACTACTTTTGACTTGGGGCAATTTAAAAGAGGAATTGAGGCGTATTCATTCTATAACACAGTGTCAAGATGAAGTTAACTCCAAAAGTAATCATCCTACTCTTTCTAATAAGATTGTGAAGTATGTAATCTTCCAAGAGGGGAGTCAAGTTGCGAAAAAGATAGTGACTCTTCCTCATGTGTAACTTCTCCTACACAAGTAGAAGTTCCTCCTCCTCCAGAAAAAAGAGAAGATGAGAGAATAAAAGAATTGAGTGAAAAAAGAAAACGAGAAGGAAGAGAGATACAAAATTGAGAAGAGTTAGGGAGAGCAAAATGACAATCCAAGAGAGGAGAAAACGGAGTTCCAGTTGAGAAAAGCGAGTGAGTTATCACAAGAAAAGGGAGGAGAGAAAGACAAAAGCAAGATTGAAAAGAAAGAAAAAAAGAAGTTGAGACAAAAGACAAACAAGAGAATTTGAGTGAACTTTAACTATTATTCTTATACTAGCACTAATGATGCTTCTGCTTTTTCTTTTGGTAGTTTTTCTTTTGTAGGTACTCATGGGAAGGAACAAAAAGAAGAAGCCAACTATGATTAAAATCTTTAATCTTCAGTTCTGTTAGTTTCTTTTATTTACCCAATGTTTGTGAAATTCTTGTGAGCCAAGTTACTTTGTTTGGAGAGATAATCTTTATTGATTTTGATGATATTTGGCAGTACCATAAAAGTATTCAATTTGATGCATGTTGTAGAGATACTTGGGCTAAGTTGGTGCTCGAACAATCTTGTACATTGCCTTCTTTACCATACCAACAGCGGAGAAGTCTTGGTTGGCAAGATGGTTTGGGGTACTTAATTGGTGAAACCAACTTACATATGTAAGTTTTATTCCTCAAGATTATTGGTGTTTCAAAATCTTGTGAGTATCTCTTTCTTCCTTTCCAAGTGAGTAGTGAATTGCTTGAGAGAACGGTCTTTATAGAATTATATGATTCACGGCTATATCTGAGGAAGGAAAGATTTCCTGCCGAAAGAAGACCCAAATTAGACCCAAGAGGAAATGGTCCATTTGAAGTCCATGAAAGTATTGGAGACAATGCTTACAAACTTGATCTTCCAAGCGAATATCAAGTTAGTGCTACCTTCAATGTTTTTGATCTTTCCTTATTTGATGCAGGTTTGAATTCGAGGACGAATGTTGTTCAAGAAGAGGGGAATGATAGCATCCATGGCAGCTCAACGTCATTAAAGGACATGGATGAAGCTTTCGAGGTTCCAAGAAGACCCATGACAAGATCTCAAACAAGAAAATTTCAAAATAAGCTCAATGGCCAATTAGCTATTAAAAAGTGTCTTGTGATGGAAGAAGAGCTCCAGCCAATGAAGATATTATGTCCAAGTCTTACACCTATTTGGAGGCCAAATTAAAGTCCAAGATGAGATGAAATGAGGCCCAAATCTGCCTCAAAAAAGAGAAAAATACAGCAGCCCAAATCTGCCCCAAAACTAGTTTCTAGAATCTATATTTAAGAGTTGTTTTAATCTATGTTGACTTGCATTGTTCTAACTGTGGGCAGCCTTCTATGCCCCTAGAAAATATCATTCCTATTTAATTTTGTCTTTGACCAGCCCCCTTCTTTACTAATATATAAAGGGGTGCTTCGTTCCTTCGTTGAAACTTACATTTGAAAAATATTTTATAACCAAGAGTTCTTTTGAACCTTTGTGGCAGATTGCTTTGGGATTTATCTTTCAACCTAGCTAGTTCATAATTCAAGGTAGTAAGATAACTTCTTCTTTGATATCTTTGGTTTTTTCTTGGTATTCTTAGAAGGCGACTAGTATACATACTAATTGTTGTCTTTCAAAGAAGAATTAGTATTGGGGCAGATTTGGGGTCAAGATCCGAATTCTAAGTTTGATTCATTTAAAGTAAAGGCGTTTGGTCCACCCAATAATCAATTCGTTGTTACTTAGAGCTTTTCAATCTTCAAAACTTGTGTTCTTGGAAGTTCATGGAACTATTTCCTTGAATTTCCCATATCTTTATTTTCTAGTTTTCAAATTCTTTTCTATTTTGGTTTCTGATCTTTTTTTATCAAGTAAAGGTATTTTCATTCATAAACTGGCCAAACTAGCCGTATACAAGGTATATACCAAAAGGTAAAGCATCTACACAATATGATTCTCTACAAACTCTGCCCAATCATCTACACTACAAGGAACTTTCTGTTTTCACCAAAAGAAAATAAGGGAGCGGAGACTACTCCTCAACTGAGAGAAACTCGACTCTACTCCATCAAAAGCTCTCCTATTTCTCTCTCTCCAAACCACCCACAACGCAAGCGAAACCATATTCCAAGCCCTTCATATTCTCCTCCTCCTCCTGCTCTTCCAACTGACCATCAACTCTTTCACACTTATTGGCATTGCCCAAGAAGTTCGAAATCACTTTAACATATCCCACCATAATCTCATGGTAAAGCCGCAATGTAGAAGAAGATGGTTCACGTTCTCGCCCGCAAGCAGCAATGTAGAAGAAGATGGTCCACGTTCTCGCCGGCCTCCTTGCACATGTAACACCAACTAACACAGACAACCTTCCGCTTTCTAAGATTTTTCACTGTCAAAATCACCCCTCTAGTGGCTAGCCAGGTGAAGAAACACACCTTCCTCGGCACACTTGGAACCCATATTACATTACATGGGAAATCAACCTCCTCCCTAACCAAAAGCTTCTCATAGAAAGACTTCACAGAGAACACTCCATAATTTTCCAGGCCCCACCACCATGACTTGCCTATAAAGCAATTCTATCAATCTTTGAAACTCACTCACTTCCCACTTCTAAATCTCAAGTCCCAAAAAGTCGCTCCATCTTGTGTCCCCCTAATTTGTTGAATTGACAAGTCTCTTTGACAAGAAATTCTGTACAAACTGTGAAAATCATCTTTCAATAAAATGTTCCCACACCAGTTATGTCCCCAAAAAAGTACTCTTCTCCCGTCTCCAACCTTGAATGAGATATTTTCCACTAAATGATCTCATATATTCATGATATTCCTCCACAACCCATATCCAAAAGGCAAAGCGATGTCTCTAGTTTTCCACCCCCCTTCCGTAATCCCATACTTATCAACTATCACCCCCTTCCACAAAGCTTGTGCCTCCACCCCGAACCTCCACAACCATTTGCCTAATAAAGCTTTATTAAAGACTTTTAAATCTTTAACTCCAAGGCCTCCCCGTTTTTTAGGAGATGTGACAGTCTCCCACCGCACCAATTGAAACTTCCTTGTCCCGTCCGCCAAATCTCTCTGAAACTTTTCCAACTTTTCAATGACCGAAGTTGGAGCAAGAAATAAAGACATTGTTGTTATCATGCTCCTTCCGCACTTCTAATAATTTAATTATTTATTTAGGATCTCCCTAACCTCGTTGTTATCATGCTCCTTCCTATTTTAAAATATATACATCACAACCCAACTCATAGTTTGATGTAATAATCTCAGTATGCGATTCCCCCCAGTTCTTTCTCCCATTCTCTTATATTTCTCATAAAGGCAACTTAGCTAAGGGCCGAATAGACGACGGGCTGTAACCCTATAAAAATATAGTCAAGGGCTATACTGAACAATACCCAAACTAGAGGGATGAATTTGGGGAAAGAAGTTTCCCAAAAGGTATAAAGCATGAAAACAGAATTAATGTTGCTGCATTCAACTATCATATATGCACTTTAGGAAACATTACCAATATACATATGTTCTCTTGGCATGATATCTGTAGCAAAATTTTGGTTCTTAACTTGTAGTGAAAGAACTTCCCAACAATGGAGGAAAAACTGGTCTAATACAATTTATGCAGAAAAATTAGCGTGAAATGCGGGCAGTTGCTGATCAACATCAGTTAAATGTATGCTTTTGCAGGGATACAAAGGTAGACAAGGAAAAAGCAAAACATGAAAATGGAAACATTTCTGTTTATATTTTCTCTTGTTGAAGATAGTTATGCTGTGACTTGTAAAAGCATCGGCTTATACCTTCCCCAGCAGCAATAAGGGATAGAGCATGAGCGGGGGATAAAACAACTTCTTCCTTAATTCCTTCCACAAAGGTCCCCTATAACCAATAAGGAGACAACAAATAAGAACACTGTATGTTTAGAAATCAGAAAATTGAAGGGCAATGTGCTATAAAATTTCAAAGCAGCTTGCATCAAATAGAAGATTCAACACACTGAAATAGCTTAGGATGAAGAAAAATGTGCATAAGCAATACTTTACAAACGAACCTGAACACTGTAAACTGCTTTAAATGAAAAAAAAAAAAAAAAAAAAAAAGACCAGTGCAGATTGAAAAATAAGCATCTAATACTCTGTTTAAAGCAGCTAGAATCTCAACAAATGTCAACAGCTTTAAGGACTCTCTGCATGTGAGATTGGCTTCTATGAGAAGGTCCTTATTGCAGATTTAGTAGCACCTTGGACATCCCATCAGGAAGATGCTTAGTAGAAATTTAACACAGAAAGTTGGCTAGAGATATGTTATATACCTTGCAGTAGATATGTTATTTAAGTGAACTTAGTATTGTCCTGCTTATTATCTCAAGAGGGCTCGCACAATTTTTATTAGTCAGTAAAATCATTCAAGTCACACACTTGGGTCACGTTAGATGTGGACCATGAATTCATGAATCGTGATAATATATCTGTAATGTTCCCGGATTCTCTCCAACATACCAGGTAAGCTCTTACTAGCTGAGCCTTTTTTTGGATTGAAATGTTAAGAGAAGTTCTCCTTTTCGATTGATAAGAATTGCTAGCCCAAAAAAAAAAAATTGCTAGACGAGTTGCTTTTCAAAAATTTAGTTCAATGGAAACATGGATGTATGGGAGGCACATGTCACAAGTTCGAATCTTACCAGGCGAACCAAGTTCGATACTTAGTGAAGAAGGGAAAGGTGCAGACCATTATTCATCGAGTTTCAAAGTTGGAGTACAGTGAATTCCTCGATTATCAAAATCCTTTCCAGAATTAGAAGCCACCTTTGTAAAGTTAGTCATGTAGTTAAAGTAGTTATGGTTCACATTGTAAATGAAAGGACTCCTCCAATACAGGAACAAGCCTTTTGCTTACATTCCAGAGGATTACCTCCTACACTTTTGTCAAAGGTTTGAATGGTTTCCTTTCTTAGCTTAGGGATTGAACTTGTTCATTTCTTATTTTTTGAAGAGGTAAGGCAGTCAAGTCCCCCCTCTTTGTACTTTATTCATTAACTATTAAATTACCAATGAAGGGTTTATTTCGACAAAACAAAAAAATAGTAGAATAAAAAAGAGAATGGCTAGGAGAGTTAAGAAGTTTTTTTACTGTCTACTCAATATTAGTTCAGAAGTAGCTTTGCTTCGCAAGTATATCTCAATTTTATTTCCAAGTTATCTTAGTAACCAAGTAGTTCATGCAACTACTTAACCCCCAAGTTATCATATGCTCCATGGCCTATTATGGTAGTTGTACTAACCAATGAGACAATGATTAGTCCGAGGCAATGGAGATATATGTGCAATAACCAGCAGCTAGAGCGCTTTCAGATTTGGTAAGCTTGGAGGTGAATCTAGTATTTGGAACAACCTGCTGACAATGCCATTGTAGCATTTCTAAGGAAGCAACTATTCATGCATGTCATTTATGATTTTCCACCATTGCAGGTTCACAACATTTTACATGTGTAGATATATTTGTCCAATAGGTTGATCACTGAACCTTTTGTTTCTTTTTGACAAGTAAAATTTCATTGATTGAACCAAGAAGGTGCAAAGAATAGATTGATCACGCTTAATTAAACTGCACTTCCTCCAAGATGTAGAAGTGGCAGTTTCTTATTATTAAAAGGGCTACCTAGCAGAAAAACAGGAGCTGCCAAATGAATGGAAGTTATGAAACAAGAAGGAAGTCATACAGTTAATGACTTGATACAGCATCATAAAGAAAGATAGGTGTGTACCAGCATTGTTTACATGAACATGCATAAGAATCTTAATGGAAATAAAACCTGAGTGTCCTCTCTGATTCTTAAATTCTGCCCAGCTGGATTTAGCAAGTCATTAACAACCTGAATAGAGCAGACGTTACTGATACTATCAACTAACAGAAAAATGCTTCATCTTTAAACAGAATCAACCCTTTAGTTTTCAAGTAACCACAATTAAGCAAAAGAAATTAGTAGTCTGATATGAAAGAGGCATGCAATTGAGACTGATGGTAAAAGATAGCAAATGAATGGATTTTTTTGGCCAAATACCTAGATAGCCCCTTAAACTTGGCACAATTTGTAAGAGTTAGCCACATAAAAAAAAACTTAGCTAGACTTGGCAAAAGTGTGTCCCCTAAACACATAAATCCTACATGGCACACTGTGTATCGCAAATTCCATTTTGAGCGCATGATTGTGCTATTGTGCTAATACGGCAGAAGCTCTACTTTTAATATCCCAAAATCACCCATGTATTTCAATTTCTCTCTCTCTCTCTAAACCATAGAATATTTAGTACACACCCACAATCACTGAAACAAATTTGACATTATGAAATGAGAATAAAAAGTTTACTCTGCATTTAGGATAAGCACATCTATTTAACTCATTCGACCAACTAACTACAACAGAGAATCAACAAAAATAGCCAAAACGTGTGATATCAAAATGGCACCCTATTTTTGTCAAAAAATATAATAATATGGCACCCTATCTGTGCCTATGGTGAACTGAAGAATGGTATCTCTGTTTCTGAACTAAATCAAAAAGAAGATTGAAAAATAAACTCATTGAAAAATAAACTCAACTCTGCCATCCTTTACGAACCCACATTCAATTCTTTAATAATTTTTGCAAATAATGAAGAGAAAAGAAAACAGAGAAAGGGAGACGGTTCCGAGGCTGAGGGAGAAAGGGAAAGAAACAGAAACAGAGAGAAATATGGAGAAAGAGAGGGAAAAAAGAGAAAAAAGAAAGAGAAAAATAAATGGAAGGTTGGGGGCGGGGTGGAGTTTGGGGAGAGAGAAACTGTTATTCTTTCTGAGCTTTTTTTTCCTGTGATGACACGTGTCTTTATTCAATTAGTTATCTAACATATCATCGGCGTGTAATTTCAAGCACCTGGTTTTGCTGAATGGTGTGCTTAGCAGACACATTTTTGCCAAGAAGGTATCTATCTGGTCACTAGCTAATTTAAGTGGCTAACTTACATATTGTGCCAAGTTTAAGGGGCTATCTAGGTATTTAGCCTTTTTTTTAATGTGTAAAGAAAGCAGCTCAATGAATCATCAAGATGATGTCAAAGCCTTAGGAGCTTATGCTTTACATGAATCAAGCTTACAGGTCAGATGATTGATAGCTTATATCTCAAAAACAGGAAACGGAAACATATGGGTCATAGTTTTGTTTTTCATTCCAACCATTCATTTTTAGAATAAAGAGAGAAATTTCTCAAAAGAAAATTGTTTCAGAACTTTCTTATAACTGGTAATGGTGTTACATTTTTTTTTTTTTTTTTTTAATCAAGTAAATATATTTCATTCATAAACAAGGCCTTAAAACGGCCATGTAACAAAAACATGTTACTCATTTTTTTAATAATTGTATAGATGAATTCTTATAAGCCATTCTCGAGTTTTATCTATATGTATAATTATAGTTAATGGAAGCTATTTGTTGAAAAGATGTAAAATCAAACTTTATCATTATCCCGTGGTAGAAATCATGGAGATGGAAGAAGTTCGGCATTTAATTAGAAGGGGTCAAGAAATTAGGATAAACAGCAAAAAGTAGATCAAGAAAAGGGATTAACAGTTGACATTTACTACACATTATATAGAGAAGAACTACGGACTTTAAGCAGGAAAAAACACAAGAAACAGTCTCCATAAATGGTTGGAAACTCACCTCATTGTAGATCTCCAAGTATGAGACACGAAGCAGAAATTCTCGGCTCGGAGTCTAAACCAGCAACAAATTCAGCCAAGTATTTATGACAGAGTATATAATCCATAAAGTTTGCACTAACAAGAAGTACCTCTTGGATAATGCTGAAGGCATCCTTCACAGCCAATGGTATAATACCAGGAGATCTTTGATCACCCTATGATGAGACACAAGTTACATAGAATTATCAGATTCCGTCCCTCAAATGAATAGTAAGTCGATTGGATAGGCCCCTATTTAGCATAAAGTACAGAGAACCTGCGCAGCTCCAATTTTTAAGCAAACAAAGAGCCAGCCTATCATGTGAAACCTACACTTGCCAAGACAGTTTAAAGATTTGTGGACTCCTTGTAGTATGAATTAGCCTTATTAAAAGCCCCATGTTGTAACTTAAAGCAATGAAAAGGGGTTATCGCTTCATGGGTGATGCCATCCACTTTTACTTTTGCACTATCATGTGAAACCTACACTTGCCAAGACAGTTTAAAGATTTGTGGACTCCTTGTAGTATGAATTAGCCTTATTAAAAGCCCCATGTTGTAACTTAAAGCAATGAAAAGGGGTTATCGCTTCATGGGTGATGCCATCCTTTTTTACTTTTGCACTTCAAACAATAGTGCGCAAAGTGAACCCAACAAGGATCCGTCGCTTCTTTGAATTTCAACTTTTAGGAGTTGGATTAATATTGGCATTGGATATTGAATGCTGAAATTAGTTGCAATTTAACTTTTTTTTGTACTAAATCCAGTGTTCTCTATTTTTTCTGTGTGCTTCACTTCGATCCCCATGGGCCTTGTCGTTCTTTTTGCTCTTTTTGCTTTTAAAAACACTAGTATGGATGGCGCATGAGTTCAGATATTTCAGGAACTAGACAAAGAATGGTATATAGATTTCACTGTCTATTCTTGAAAGTTGCCTTCATCATTTTTCTCATTTCCAATGTTTGTAAACAACAGACACCTTATCTTCCAGTATGTGGTTTTCAATGTTTATCATTAAATATCATTATTCTCACAAATAGTACTGTTAGACAATGATCTGATGTAGTTTTAACTGCAATATCAATAAGAGACAAGAAGCTGCAGAGAGAGAATGTCAGTTTACCCTGATGGTCAAAAGCCCAAGACATCGGAACACCACTTGCGACTACTAGTTCATAGATCCGGCCACAGCCAAGGTGTCGGAAGATCCAGGCGACCAAAACACAAAAGTGGCTTCCCAACTGGAGCAGCTACGCACTGACACACACTGGAAGGGAGGAGGTAAGTTCCGTGAGTATCAATCATGCGCGGCACTTGTGATGGATTCTAGTGCAACACCACTGTTTCCAGCCCATTCAGTTTTCAACATACCTCATTGGCCGGGATTCTGGCAGCTTAATTTTCAGAGAATGTTTTGCTATCTGGCTGAACAAAGAAATGTCTGGCGAGAGAACTTTCTGGACAAGCCAAGATATTCAAATCAGGGAAGCATAGGCGTGGCCAGCTTTGAACCTGGAGGGTTATAGGAAGATAGACAGCGGAAGAAGCCCGGCTTCAACTGGTCTTGTGAGAAACGCGCAGTTGAGAAAGAATATTTGAAGACCTGTTTGGTAGGAATCTTCGCAATACGGGGTGAATCGTAGTAGCTACAGCGGACTGGGCAGCGGAGACTGAATGTCCCACTGCTAGGGGCCTTCGATTTCTCCCCAGATTTGCTGACTAAAGGGAAGCACCGAGGTTGTTGTGAGAGGAGGGGGGGGACAAAGTTTAGACAAACAAGGAGAGAGTAGAGGAACAAATAAGGAGGGAGATGAGAGGGTGGCTGGAGAGGGACATAGGGAAAGAGGAGGTTAGGGAGGTGGTGAATAATTGTGAACAAGACAAAACTCCTAGGTCTGATGGTTTCTTTTCAGCTTTCTTCCGAAAGTACTGGAACACAGTTAAAGGAGAGGTGAGGAGACAATAGCTCCATTCGACAATATCAGAAGTTCGAGAAGAGCCTCAAAGCATCCCTTATTGCCATTTTTTCGAATAGGGAAGGAGCAGTGAGCATCAAAGACTATCAGCATATTAGTCTTTGGTGGGTCATTTGGAAATAAGGGAATCATAAATGTTTTGAAGGAAAAAGTGAGAACACACAAAAGCTGAAGTTCAATGTCTTATCCCTCTTAGCCTTTTGGTGCAACACACAAAATATGTATGATGTGGAGAGCTTCTTAGATTTTCTGAGAGAACTCTCAGGCTAGAGTAGGTAGGAACTGAGTTTCCGGAAGGTTCCTGGATATGGAATTGAAATACTTCTAGGGCTCCTGATGTAATCACCGCAAAATCTTTGTGCTTTTGTTAATAAAATGCTCACTTATAAAAAAAATTAAAAAATTAAAAAATAGGAGGGTGTTTGAAGGGATAGAGTCTAGCTTTATACGTTGGAGACAAAAAAGTCAAACATGCTCCCAGGCACGAAACCCAAAACACTCTCTCTCCTACTTTCTAGGTTTGCAGAATGCCCTCTTTCCGGTGCCTCTACCGGAATTTGACCCTCTTTCTTTCTAACACTCAGTCTCTCACCTTCTGTGACCACTGTTTAATTAACTTTTCTCTTCTTTTCCGACGAAATCTTTTCTCCGGTCATGGGAGAGAATATCTTCTTCATCTCATGTGATAAATCTTTCGAAAGTTATGAAGATTATGGGGGCTCGGACAGATGATTCGTATGGGTAGAACGAGATCGCAGATTTACTAGTCAGATCAAGATAGATGAGGAAAATCTTAGATGGGTGTGCACTCAACTGCGACAAGCCTCGACAGGGCAGGGGAACCTTTATAGAAGGTGGGGAAGAAAGATTCAAACTTTTGTATACAGGGTCTACCAAAATTTCAACATCTATGGTAGATATCTCAGAATCAAAACAATCACAGGGAAAAGGAGAAAAGGCATTATTATTCCAGAAAATTATTACAATGGGGGCTGGGGAGATATTTCAGGAAAGATTTTACATTGGTTGGGAGAAGCCTCTAATAAAAAATTCAAAGTGATCACTGATATGCATAAAAAGTCTTTTCCTCAACTCAGCCCGGATCTCTTCATGGCCTTTGCAACAAAAAGAGCAAACTGGCTACTCTGGAGAAGTGGGTGAAAGCAGCCTCTTCCTTTCAAAGTGCCTGGTGGGATGTTTCAACGATCCCTTTCATCGTAGCCCCAAAGCTGATACAATCCAAACTTGGTTCATCAAGAGATGGCAAGTAACCGCTGGTCTTCGAGTTTCCCTGATATCACACAACGCCTTCATCTTTGAGCTTCCATCTAGGCAAGAAGCAGCAAGAGTCAAAGCAGGGGATTGGTTCTGGAATGGGAGACATGTAAAGCTTTACTGGTGGACTCCGGAATCTGGGTTAGAGCCGGTGAAGATGGATTCGGGTCAAAAATGGATCAAAGCCTTTGGGCCTCCCTCTAAACGGCTGGACTATGAGATCCTTTAAGTCTATCGGTGACGCTTGCGGCAGATTCATAGGGATAGATGAGGATACAAAGGATAGATCTCACTTTTTTTGGGCTCGAATTTGTGTGGAAAATAATCTGGAAGAAACACCGAAAGATGTCAGTTTGGAGATTGGGAAATTGAGGTTCAAAATCTCAATCTTGGAGGACCATCTCATTCAGATTATCTCCGACCACCAGAATGAAGAAAGAAGAAAGGAAGGAAACGCCAGAAAAGGGATTGAGGAAGCCTCTACGAGCCAAGCGGTGAATACTCTGGTTTATCCGCCGGTCAATAACCAGAAACCCAGTCACAATGGCAGCTTTAATTCAAAAATCTGGCAAGGGCACGTGCCACCTAAAGTTGGGCCTCAGATTCAGAATAAAAATGCAACAGCTGTTTTTGGCCAACATCTTGCACAATCTTATTACAAAAGAGGCCCAAACCCTAAGCCCAAGCCATAAAAGAAAACAAAAGCCTCTAAAACTAATTGGAGGGCCAGGGGACCACTTATCGATCCTTGTCAACAAAAGATTAGCCCTTTCAAACATACGAACTATTTTGACCCTCTGTCAGTGGAAATTGAAGCCTCAGAAGCAACAGTTGTCCATCACTTGGATACTACATGCGATTTCTCAGAAGCAGACGATGAAGCAGAAATTCCACACATGTTAATCCCAAGATACCTGCCAGAATTTGAAGTAGAGCAAGGAAGTAGCACAGATATTGACCTCTCCTCATGTGATACTCTTTTCTCTTCCATGGCACAACGAACAATTAGGAGGTTCTTTCCAGATCTCCAGTCCAGCAGTGATTTGATGCCTCAAGATGGGCTAAAGGAGTTTTAATGAGGGCAGGCAAGGTCTTTGGGGTTAACGCAGTGGGTTTTGAACACGAATTACTGGGCATGGTTCTTCGAATGGATCAGAAACGGCAAGAACAGATTCAGCAAAAAGGAAAAAAGAAATCGGGGAAGACAAGGCAATCCTTGGAATTGGGTAGACTCAAGTGGGACATGAACTCAAAAGGGAAAAGAAAGACATTACTAGCTGGAACAAAGAAAATTTTGGGATGCTGGAAGTTCAAAAGGGCAGACTTCTAGACGATTTAGCAATCCTAGAGCAATCAGTAGAAGGCAGATACATGACACAAGTTGAAAAAGAGAGATCACTTCATCTCAAACTTAGGCTGCAGGAAATAGCTAAAATTGACGAGATATCTTGGAGGCAAAAGTCCAGATGTTTATGGCTTAAAGAAGGGGATAGGAATACCAAATTCTTTCAAAGACTAGCAAACTCTCAGAGAAGGATTAACCATATTGACAAGCTGCTGATTGGGGATGAAGTCTGTGATAACAAAGATGATATCAAAGCTGAAATTCTAAGGTTTTATCAAGATCTGTACCAGAAGAAGAGCAATGGAGACCTAAACTAAGATTTGATAGCCTTAACTGCTTAACACAAGCAGAGAAAATTTGGCTAGAGGGGAATTTTGAAGAAGAAGAGGTTAAAGCTGCTATCTTTCTTGTGCCCCGGATAAAAGCCCAGGACCAGATGGTTACACAATGGCTTTTTACCATAGTACATGGGATTTCATTAAAGCAGCTATTATGGGAGCTCTCAATCATTTTCATCAGCAATGCCTCATTCATCACTCTAATCGCTAAGAAAAAGGAGCTCAGAATCTCAGACTTCAGGCCCATTAGTCTCATCGGCAGTGTCTACAAGATACTGGCCAAAGTATTAGCTGAAAGACTTAAAACAGTGATCTGGAAGATTGTGTTAGGGGAACAAAATGCTTTCTTGAAAAATAGACAGATTACAGATGCTTCCTTAATTGCCAACGAATTGCTTGATGGAAGGCTCAAAAGTGGACTCCCTGGGGTGATGCGCAAGCTGGATGTGGAGAAGGCATTTGATAAAGTTAACTGGTCCTACTTGTTGTCCTTATTGAGTCAAATGGGATTTGGGAGCAGGTGGATCAAATGGATTAAATTTAGCCTCACCACTGTCAAGTACTCTATATTGGTTAACAGGGCACCGGTTGGTTTTTTTTTTCCTCCTCAGAAAGGAATAAGACAAGGGGACCCTCTTTCCCCTTTCTTATTCTTACTAGCAATGGAAGGTCTGAGTAAGATGTTGGATAAAGCAATTCTCAACCACTGGATTGAACGGTTCAAGGTGGAAAGCAGGCCAAATCACTCTATCAGTGTCTCTCATCTGCTCTATGCAGATGACACTTTAATATTTTGTGGGGCAGAAAAGATCCGAGTGCAATATCTAAACTTAACTATCATGCTATTTGAAATCGTCTCGGGTCTCCATATCAATATGTTGAAGAGTAAGATTTATCCGGTGAATGCAGTGCCTAATCTGGATGAATTGGCAGATATAATGGCTTGTGAAATAGGCTCCTTTCCAACAACTTATCTAGGTCTGCCTCTGGGAGTAAAATTCAAAGCAGAAGAAGTATGGAATGGAGTTATAGAAAAGATTGAGAAAAGGCTAGGGAACTGGAAAATGCAGTACTTATCCATGGGAGGAAGATTAACACTCATTAATAGTGTTTTAGACAGCATCCCTACATATATGATGTCCCTTATACCAATGCCTTCTGAGGTGTTGAGTAAATTGGATAAACTGAGGAGAAACTTTCTTTGGGAAGGGAAGTGAGGAGCATAAATTTCATTTAGTTAAATGGGAAAAAGTGATACTGCCTAAGGATCAAGGAGGATTGGGCATAAGAGATTTAAGCAAACAAAACAAGAGTCTACTTTTGAAATGGTGGTGGAGATTCAACCAAGGAACATCAACTCTATGGAAAGAGGTGGTCAGTGCCAAATATGGGAGACAAGACAATTGGTGCACCAAGAAAACCAGAGCTCCACATGGAGTGGGGCCTTGGAAACACATTAACAATTTGAAGGATGAATTCTTCCAAGATGTGTCTTTCAGGATTGGGAATGGTAACAAGGTTAAATTCTGGAAAGAGAGGTGGTGGCTCAATCTTCCATTGAAAGAGTCTCATCCTAGGCTTTTCTTAATAGCTACTGATCCGGATGCAATAGTCGCAAGCAATAGAGAAGGCAACATTTGGGACATACACTTCAGAAGGAATTTGCAAGATTGGGAGTTGGGTGAGCTCACTAATTTGTACAGTCTGCTAGAAGGTTGCTCAGTAAATCCTCACATCCCAGACAGTCTCAAATGGGATGGTTCAAGCAAAGGATCCTACACAGTCAAGGAAGGCTACAACAGACTTAACATGACAAATGCTTTAACTGACCATTGGCCTTGGAAGCTGGTCTGGAAGACTAATCTCCCTCCAAAAGTCAAATGTTTCATTTGGACAGCTCTTCTAAATGGTACCCTCACTCAAGACAATCTCAAAAAGAAGGGTATTCAGATAGCCAGTAGATGCTTCACGTGCCACCTTACAGATGAGACAGTGAACCACTTGTTCTTACATTGCCCTGTGGCAACAGAAATTTGGTCCATGTATTGTGCAGTTTTTGGTATCAGCTGGTCAACACCACTCACCCTAAAAGAAGCAGTTGCAAGTTGGAGTAGGGAAAGTGGATAGATCCATCAAGAAAATCTGGCAAATGGTACCAGCCTGCATATTTTGGTGTATTTGGATGGAAAGAAACAGCCGGTGTCATGATGGGATTTCAACTCCTAACTGCTCCCTGAGATCTAAAAGCTTACTGTATCTTTTTAGCTGGAGCAATCTTTCCCCTGTAAATGATGCAATTTCCCTTTTAGATTTCATTAGTTCCCTCTCAATGGCTTAACAGACTTGATTTTTAACTCCCAGATCTTACTTCTTTTTTTTTGTTTTCTGGAGTTATCACCTACTTTTTCTCTGTAACTTTCTTGCATCTACTTGATGCTTTTCAATACAACCACTTACTTCATCAAAAAAAGCTTCTCTCTTTTAGTCAAGTTTTTACTCCTGTTTCTATAGAAGATTGGATGTCTTTGGTAGGGTGTAGGTTCCCTACTTTTAGATTCTCTACTCTTTGTATATTGGTTGTATACGGGATTTAACCTTACATCTTTTATATATTCGATATAAATTATTTACCTTATAAAAACAATCTTACCATAGTCTTGTTATCAAAAACACTGGAGTCTTACAAGAAATTTTGAGAACTTCAAAGTTCCTACACAGTGATCAGTTTCATACCATCTCTTTTCACTCAACAGTAGCAAACAGTTTCAATATCTGCTACTGCTTCTGGTCCTTATTTTCGTGTGGGGATAGTCGGAACAAAAAATAAAGTTGAGCGGTCTTAAATCCTTTCAATGATAACTAGATTCTAGCTGAACTGGCACGTGTCTAAGGAAAAAATTCATCTTTATTTCTTTCTTTAGCACGAATGTATTACCAATTAAAATAATAAGGAAAATCAGAGAAGTTTGGATAGTGTTTTACCTATGAACAACCTTTCATCTAATCCCGTTTGTTCACCTGGTTTTTGAGTTCTTCAATCTGATATGTTATAACATGTTTCCTTTAGATATATTTCTTTTTTCTTTTCGGGATAAGTCTACATTTTCTTTGGTGTCCACTCAATCCAATCTTCACGAGTCGCATGACTACAACAGGCTTATTATCCATACACTTTTTTAAAGAGAAAATGGCTATTTATGTCATTTATACACGCAAAGTAGAAATCATCAAAAATATATCTAAAGAATAATGCCAAAGCAAGAAAAGCAAAGAGTTGATCTACTGGGTCCCTATGAACAGGTAATAATGTAGTTGTTTAGCACTTATTAATGAGATCATCCACACAGCATTATGATCAAAGCCTGTTTACAAAGAAATAAAAGGATAATTCCCTGTCTAAACCACATAGTAGCACATATATATAGTAGCAAGTTTAACTAGATATAAAACAAACTTTCACTGTCCAATTCTTGCATACGTTTATTATCAAGGCACAAATATAGCTTTCTCCAAACAAGACAATGCACAATCCCTTTCCAGAAGAAGGGACATGAGAAAACCTAATAATATAAAATGCAAAAGACCTATTTAATAAATAAAGCTAGAAGAAGTAATCAAACAGGCTTGCCATTCGTCCAAATGTAAGATCCTTATATATAAATTCCCACTCCTAAATCATGTTTCAACTGTAGGCTCGCATAAGGATGTTTCAGTTGCTGGAAGAGGGAAAAGATATGCTCTTTATATATAAAATCAACAACATAGAAAAAATTATCTTACATGCATGGTATGGGTTTTCCCGCTGCTCGTAACCCCATAGGCAAAGATCGTGCCTGCAATTAAAAAAAAAAAAAAAAAAAAAAAAAAGGATGAATATCTGACTGTAAAAGAGAAATATCAGCATCTCAAATTTCCTCGAAGGATTTGAAGAAAACTCGTTCCAAAAATCAATAAAACTGTGAGATTTATACACAAAAAAAGAGCAGGAGAGTTAAAGGTAGGCCAAAGAAGTATTGTGGAGAGGTGATTAGAAAGGGCATAGCGCAGAGCTTACCGAGGACATGATATTAGATAGGAGGTTATGGAGGACTCAGATTAGGGTAGAAGTCTAGTAGGTAGTCCCGCTTATCCTTTCATACTAGTAGTCGCAGTACTGCTCAATAGTTTCTTGTCCTTTGATTTCTGCAGTAATCTATCGTTTCTTGTACTTCGATTATCTTATTTATCTGTGGTAGCTACTGCTCCTTTTTTCAGATTGCTTTATCATGGCTTTTTCGCTTTCATTATTTTCATTTTCATACTGCTTTGAATTGCTTGTCTTTATCTGACCTTTTCTGTCATGCTTTCTCTTGAGCCGAGGGTCTTTTGGAAACATCCTCTTTACCTCCCAAGGTAGAGGTAAAGTCTGCGTACACTCTACCCTCCCCAGACCCAACATTGTGGGATTTCACTAGGTATGTTGTTGTTATTGTTGTAAAAGGAGCAGTATATATGGTGCTGGATGAAGGGTTCTCATCACAAATGAATATAATAGTTGGTCTCAGAAGAAAGACTAGGATGAAATTACAACAATTCCGAGTTTATCAAATACTGTTCTCAATATGAAAATACACTCCAGTGGGTCATTTATGTTCTCCTTTGCCAATTTACATTTCACTCAATACAACATAAACAGATGATCAATTACTACTGCAAGCAGTAAGCTACAGATATGACCACATATTTTTCCCAATTAGCAACTCAAAGTTGTGAACACAGCACCACCCTATATGTCACTACTTGCTACGAATCACAATTCCTTGATCCCAGTCAAGGTTGGTAGATCTTGTCAAGTAGTCATTTGAATTTAGAGATATCTTACGCTTACATTACTCTTGCATTGAAATCTTTAGGCTTGACTTGATATTGCTCAAAAATCATCAATTCTCTCAAGTCACAGTTACAGATAGCTAATCTAGGACTGGATTGGACAAAGTCTTGTCTCAATACGTGGATCATTTACAGGAACCTTACTGCACCTTCAGCTCAAGCTATTCTTTTTCTTCTTTTTTTTTGAACAGGTAACAACTTTGTATTGTAAACCAGTACTTGGAAAGTACTGAAAACTCCTTTACAAAAAAGAAAAAGCAAAAAAGAAATAAACAGAACAAACTGAAGCAGAATAGCAATCCTAACATGAATCTAAAACATCTAGGATTGTCACTGTGTCTTCAGGATATGCCTTTGTACACCAAAAACAAAATAGCATAACACAGTTGAGTTTGATCATCTGAATTGTTTTTTTTTTTTTTTTTGATTAAGCACCGGGTGTCCGAGTCTCTTTGAGCCCCGACTAATCCCGGGGGTGCACAGGCCCTCGGCAAGGAGTTTCCCGCAAGTGCACCACGGTTAATTCAGGGTTTCCCCGATCCGATGGCCCTCGAAATTGTTTGCACCCAGCGGGTTTCGAACTTGAGACCTTGAAAGGGAGCACCCCAAGGCTCAAGTCAATTGCCACCAGGCCAACCCCTGAGGGTTGGCCTGGTGGCAATTGAGTTTGATCATCTGAATTGTGCTACTGCTAAAAAAAAAAAAAAAAAAAAAAAAAACTGTCATTTCTTTTTTGCCAGATTGTCCACCATATACAGATTGGGATAATCCTCCAGTTACTTCAGCTCTTAGCCCCAATCCCAGCTTTCTCCCAGCTCAAAAAAGTTTCAACAATCTTACTAGGCATTGTCCAAGAGATGCCCCTGAGATTGAGAAAAATCTTCCATAGCTAGCCTGTGACCTGCAGTGACGAAATAAATGTCTTACAGTTTCAGCTTCAGTCCCACATAAACAACAGTTTGAGACTAGGGTGATGCCTCTCTTCATCAAGTGCTCATGTGTTAGCACAGATTCCTTGGCTAACAACCAAGTAAAGCAAGCAACCTTGTGTGGTATCTTGACTTTCTAGATATGTTTCCAAGGTCAATTAAAGGTATGTGGCTCGATTGTATTCATAATCTTGTACCCAGATATCACCATATACGGCCCTTTGATGTGTCAAGTCCACCAAAAAAGTCCTCCCCATCTTGCACCCCTTGAAAAATTTCCCTAAGGCTATAAAGTTCAGTCAATCTGGGAATCTCCCCATCATTCATCATTCTCCTGAAAGTTAGCTCCCAACCTTGACGTGATCACATCTCAGCCATTGTCTTATTCTGATGCTGAGACAGAACAAACAGATCAGGAAATAAATCCTGCAAACTTCTACTGCCCAACCACTTGTCTTTCCAAAAGATTGCTTTGATACCATTATGAACTCTAATAACAGAGTGTCTCTTTAGGAAAGGCCACCAAGCTCTTTTTTTTTTTTTTTTTTTTTTATGACATGGGAACCCGCAGCCGCTACCCTTCGGGTGCGCACAGGGTAAACCCAGCTCCTATGCATGGGCCACCAAGCTCTTCTAGACCTCCAAAAGGTCACGCCATAAGGATTATTTTCTTCCTTAGTGACCCAGCAATCTAATTCCCCATACAGCCATACTTCATCTTGATCACACTTACCATAGAGATTGAGGCTCCCTTTGAATACCTCCATAGCCACTTCAACTTTTTTTTGACAATGGTAACATTAATTGCCACTTCAACTTTAATGCCTTGCTATGGTTCTTCAGATTTTTTATGCCAAGGCCACCATGTTTTTTGCTAGTAATCAGTTCTTTCCACTTGACTAAGTGAAAGTTTCTTTTGTCCTTGTTCCCATGCCAGAGGAAGGATCTTCTAATCTTATCCAATCTTTGAACCACTACAGAAGGAATAGGGAACAAAGATAGCATGTAGGTTGGTAGAGCATCAAGCACTGCATTAATCAAAGTAAGCCTGCCTCTTAGAGACACTAAGATTTTCATCTGGACAACTTCTTTTCACACTTCTCCAAAACTGCATCCCATATCTCTTGGATTTTGATTTTGCACCCAGTGGCATCCCAAGATAGACATTGCGTAACTGACCCACTTCACCTCCTAAAATTGAGACCAACAGTTCCAAATTAGGAGTAGAGTTAATGGGATAAATATGGCTCTTCCTCCAACTGATATGCAGTCCAGAGATTCCTTCAAAGAAAATCAGAACGAGTCTCGGATACTTAGCCTGTTCCTCCTCTGCATCGCAAAAGATTAAAGTGCCGTCTGCATATTAGAGGTGAGACACCTCCAGGCTCCTTTTCACCACCTCTAGCTACCTCAAAGCCTGTAATCCACCTTTGATTTGGCTACTTTGATCATGTTGTTTAGACCCTCCATGGCTAGAGTGAATAGAAAAGGAGACAAAGGATCTTCTTGTCTAATCCCTCTGTGAGCATCAAAGAAACCCTCAGGGGCACCATTGATAAGAATGGAAACTTGAAAGTGGACACACAAAACCTGATCCACCTGACTCAAGCTATTCTTTTCTACACTTTCTTTTTTTTTTTTTTCTACAGTTACAGATAGCTAATCTAGGACCGGATTTGACAAAGCCTTGTCTCAATACGCGGATCATTTACAGGAACCTCACTGCACCTTCAGCTCAAGCTATTCTTCTACACTTCCTTTTTTTCTTTTCTTTTCTTTTTTTTTTCTTTTTTTCTTTTTGATACAACCCAAGTTGCATCAAGGCCCTTTACAAGAAGTCAAGTTCGTGAGCTTCAAAACATGCAAGGGTTGTTCATGAAGAGAGATGTACTTGAGTACACTTTTGAGCCTCACCGTGGGACCCAAGTTCAAGTGTTGATGATGATTACATGGGCCATGAAGGGGAGAAGGAAGGGCATCAAGAGGGCCGTTTGTGTGAAGAGATGGCTATGCATGCAAAGGAAGCCATTCCTTAAATTGGAGATTTCAACAAAAGGGAGACTAGCCAAATAAGGCCCTTACTTCATTAAGGGTAGAAATGTAATAGCTCATTAGTCTTCTTTCTCTATCTAGTATAAGTAGTAGTTCTTTTATTTTGAAGACTTAGTTTATGTTGATTATTGAAATTGTTAAACTCTTGAGAGTTGAGTGCTTGCTAAAGCTTGTGATTGTGAGAATTGTTGAGAGGTTGGTTGCTTGGGGACTTAGTTTCCCTTGAGGTCAACTTAAGAGTTTGGTGCTTAATAGAGTGTGATTAGGAGGTCTTGATTATTATAGAATCTTGGTTGCCTAATTGTGTCTATCTTTGTGTCAATCTATATTTTCCTTTTATTTCTTTGTTATTTTCTTGTTTTCCATATCCGTTCTTGTATCAATTTTGGTTTGACAAGTACAGATAATAAGCTATTGATTGTGCACTTACAGCACATGTAGGTTATCATCATGGATGTTGTTTACGATTAAGAAGTTTGCAAGATCATAGATAAGAGGATTTTTTCGTTCAAATCCCAGCTGAGGCAAAAAAAACTCTAGGTGATTTCTTTCTGGTGGACACAGTTACGCCAGTAGCTGTGTTGGTGGGAGGTAGCGGGTGCCCCGTGTAATTCGTAAAGATGCGCGCAAGTTGGCCCAGACACTACTGATTAAATAAAAAAGATAAGATCTTTACAAGAAACTGAAATTACTTTTTTTAAATAGGCAAGAAACCTGGAGCTACTTTCAGACATGGAAATACACCCTATAACAATTGGTTGCTACAGATAAACCAGCTACCTGTCAGAGGCCTAACTACAGCTCAAATTTAATGGAAAAACATCATTCTACAACTAACTTTCTGGTAGCTTGCTCACTGAACACCACAAAGCATGCCATAGATGGCAAAGGTTTCATCCTGCTTACCGCTTTTTTTTGACACGGGTATTTGCATTTTCTAGGCACTTATGGAAAGTCAAATGAGCATCCATTATAAATTGTTAGCTTTCCATATTTCTTTTGCAGTACAGATTATCCGAAAAATAAGCACGCAAAATGGGTAGTGTTCATATAATCAGCAAATGCACATCCAAGGCTACATGCATTCCATTTACTTTTGTAAACATAATCCTTGATCATATGATAAGAGCTACATACCGTTTATGCCTTCCATGGCACCGCCAACTACATGCTGTGCAGCAACATCATAGACATGACGTGTTGTGGTGGTAGGACCAAAAACCCTATCTGCAGAGAGTCAACCACATTTGTTAGTTAGCCTATGAGAGTAGTTAGATATGAAACAATTGTCAGACAGAATACACGAAAAGCATTGGACTGAATAATTATTATAGTTTTGCTGAAATAAGCAGTCTAGTAAAGAATAATGAGCTCAAACAGTCTTAACTACTGTGAAACACATGAAAGCTGCAATAAACAATCAAACCCCCTGACTCAAACAATCAAGTCTGGCATAGCATGCTGAAGCGTCCTTATGCTAAATTTTCAGTCACATACAAAGTGAAGTCCTTTCCTTGGGATGACCTCAATTGACAAAGTGGCTCAAGTTTCAACTTCTTGTTCCTTCTTGATCAAGGAACTCACATACCTTCAGCAGCATGCAAGAAGAAACAATTTGAGATTTTTCTAGAATCGTTTTGAAAATGTTATCACTGGATATATGATTGAGTTTTCATGTCTACCATTGAATGTGAATTAGGATATCTACAATTTGTTGATTTGTCGTGCTAATTTAACATTTTCTCTGGTATTTAACAAACAGTACTATTGCACTGCATATTTTATTTTGTTTTTTGATAAGTACTACAGCACTTCATAATATTATGACGTAGTTGACAAATATTGTGGTATCTATATCAGTAGAAGACGTGAATTCTTTTTTGATGAAGTAAATAGCTTCATATGATGGCATCAAAAAGATGCCAAGTAGTAAAAAAGAGGTTACAAAATGTAATGAGTTAGCTCCATCACATAACTGGCTATTCTTTATTTTACAGAGATTCTGGTGAAAACTTCAATCTTGAAGCATGGGAGCATTCTAAACCAGGGAGCTAACAAAGTTCATAAAATTATCAGTTACGTAGAGGGGACAAATTGTGCCAGCTAAAAAGATACAAAAGGGATCTAGCCTTAATACAGTGATTTGGAGTTGATAAACCATAAAAAGAAATTTTTAACTCTAGTCATAAATTAAGTTAACTGCTAACGGAAACCAATTTTGGGTTGAATAATAGGTTATTAGGGGACTCCTCTAAAATAGAAAGACATGAACTCCAAGCAATAAGGAAGCAAACTCTATGTTGTCTATACTATACAGAAAGAAGACATACCATATGCATAAGCTAGTGGAAGATTATGCTCATTTCTAACAATAGTTTCTCCATCTGCGTACCATGAGATTTCCTCCCCTTGTCGAATCTCCCTGGGGCTAATCACAGTAACGACCAAATTAATTTCAGAAGAAAGTAATGCCAATTTTCCAAAACTGAGTAAAATCAGTTCCACCTTAGAGGTCGGAAACGCACTGTCACTGTAACATTCTCTTTGGGTCTCTCAGTCTCTGCTGCTGACACACTCTCCGAGTAATACAACTGCTGCGGCTTACTCCTCACAGATGAGGAAGCCGGCGAGCTCACGCCATCTATAGAATGTTCTGGAAACTGCTTAGATGATGATGCCGTTGATGACGTGGGCGAATTAGCTACTCTTGAGCTCAATTTTTGGGATTTCGACGCTTGTCTTGTCGCCATTATCTACAAATATACATTAGAAAAAAAGATAATGAAAACACTGACAATCAGAACCTACATTCAGCGAAATCTCAACAAAATTTTGTAGCTCAAATTTCTGCTGTTTTTTTCCAGGGCAGTATCTTGCTTTGAGACTCGAGGTTAAGTCAGCAACAAAAAAAGCATAGAAGTGAAAATAAAAAAATGTCCTAGAGGGAAAATTGCTGAAGTAGGGGCATGCATTTACAGTTGAGATTGGGGGAAAATACCTTAATCAAAAAGGAGTATATATGAACAAGTACATGTTCACTTTAGTTTTAAGATCTAAAAGTAGGTGAAGAAAAACATCATCATTCTCTCTTCATCAATGAAAGAGTGCCTTTTAGGTGAGAAGGATTGTGTTTGGATTGGATATTCTGTTTCTCTCTCTATCTATTTTAGCTTGCCTTGGAAGCGATGTACACTTTCTCTCTATTACCTTCATGAAAGCTTAAACCAACTCCACCGTTTAGCACAATGCCACCATAAGTGTGGTATATGTAGAGAGAGTAGAGAGAGAGAGAAAGGACAGTCTCACACTAGTGTGTGCCTGATAACTGTGTGTAGGTATAGAGTAGGCTAGAGAGAGAGAGAGAGAGAGTACGACTCCGTCAAGTCAAGGGTGTCACAGAGAGATAGTAGTAGTAGTAAAATAAAAGGGTAAAGGGTCAAAAATACCGCGGTTAAAAGGCTAAAAATATTCTTGTTATAAATTCGGATCAAAAATATCTCACATTATTAAAAATTTTAAATATACTTTTATCTTAATAAAAATTTCCAAAATATTTTAATTTTATTTTTAAACTCGACTCAACTAAATAAAAAATTCATATGAGTTACCGCTTCTATGTTTAGTGGCTCCAAATGTAAAACTCAGGAACAAGTTAGTTGCGTATGGATTTTTTAAGTAGGGTCGGATTTAAATAGAGCGGGTTTAAAAATAAAATTGAGTTATTTTGGGGGATTTAGGGATTTCTGTTAATTCAGGGGATATATTTAAAAACTTTGATGACTAGAGAGGTATTTTTTATCCAAATTTATAATGGAAGATATTTTTAGCCCTTTTTTCAAAGTAAAGGACATTTTTTACCCTTTTCGCAAAATAAAAGGAGTTGAATGCGGTGTGGCTGAACTTCTGTATAAGGAAAACAGTCAAGGGGAAAGCTCGCAGTGGAAGAGTGCGGGGGTGGATATGCTAGTTTTTAGAAATTGTGGGCGTTTTTATTTAATTATTTGTTTCATTTTTTGGTTACTATTACTGCTTAAATTGTGGGGCAACAAGGGCAAATTAAATACAGACAGGTTCACAAGACTCTTGTGCTCGAAGACGGGTTTTCCTACTTTCTCAACATTCCCTATCATACTAGCTTTATGAGGAAAAGAACAACAATAAATCGATATAGATATATTATAAATAAATAAATGGATGAAAATCATTTTCTTTGAAGAAATATAAGTAGAATTAGAGTATTCTACTGGTACAAAATTGTTAATGAATTGCGGCTACAGTTAAAGAACTGTGGTGCCTAGGTAGGGATTCATTTGAACTCCCTTCACCTGAAAATTATACTATATGATAAGGTATGTTTACTTTTTTATATTTTGAAGTTACTTAATAAAAATACTGATTCTTCATCTTTGACTCTGCTTTAAAAATCAAACACCTTCTTCAACTTTGGACAATAGACATTTTTTCTCATTTATTTCAATTTAACAATTTAAGTGCCTAGTTTACCCTCTAAGTTATCAACATTTATGTCTTTCTACTTTTTAATATTATAATATATTTTTTCTCGTTTAATGTATATTATGAACTTACCTATATATAGACGCATATATCGTTTCAAAAAAAATGAATTTACCTATAGAATAATTACTTTTTTATAAAATAAAAAAGTAAAAATAAATTTTCAAGCATATATAATGTTGGAACAATAAAAGAATTAAACACTATTAAAAAATTAATTAGTATAATTTGTTCGTATAATTATTTTTAATAATAACAAGCAAAACTCAAAAATTTGTGTACACAATTGAGAATTAAAGTTTTTGTTAGATATTTATTTCGGACTGGTCGCCCATGTGAACTGACTCGACCCGGTTAGGAGGAAAAGATAAGAAGAGATAAAGCGTGAAGTTACCACACCTCTTATTACCTACGGTTATTAACGTGGAGTATTTGTGGGGAAGTTAATTCACTTCTTCTCTGCTTTAAAAGAGAAAACAGACAATGTTTTCTTTTTCAAGAAACAGATAAATCTTTTTTCTTCTCTTGTTCTCCAACAACACACAAGACATCTAGTTTGTGATATCAATTTAGCTTCCCAGTGATTCAAAGTGGACTTAGGGCAATTGTCACACCCTTAATCCGATAGGGTGTGATGGGCATGACCACCCTTACAAAGTAGAAGCGAACCGTTGCATTTTTGTAATACACATAATCATACCGGGCCCGCAAACGTGTCAAAATGCGTGAAGAAAATTTTCAAAGAACATCATACTTTTCCTTTTTCAAATCAAATAAAATCTTGTAGTCAAAACGAATCGTAACATAACGCGTACCGATATATCGGCACATAGCGATTACAAAACAAATCGTCAAAGATAATGCATAATAATACATCGCTTACGTGACCGCTCACAAACCGACATATCACACACACGACAATCGTCCTCGCAAAGTCTCTACCATAACTTCCGGATACCATACAAAAAGCACTCTCACTCCGGCCTCCCGGAGGAAATGGAGCTCGCGAATCCAATTTCGGAATATCTTCCGCTAACATCACTTATCATCCGTGCGTACCGCGTGGCATGAAACGCAACCCCCGAAAAGTGGGGTCAAGACGAAATATGTACCGAGTATGTAAAGCATGGCATACGGAAACGAGATCATAGCCGAAGCGAGTAGTATTTAAAAAAATAGTGCAATAATCGAACCCACAAGACTTACTTTTAAAACCTAATTCGTGCATATCCATATCATATCCGAATCATCAGCGAGACTTAGAAACATGAGTAAATAATCATCATACCATCATGTTATCATATATCATATCGACTTCGTGTCACATCATATTTCGAATACATATCATACTTCGTATCACACCTCATATAACATATAACGTGTCCGGCCCTCGCCGAGGGACTCGGTGAACGAATCATCATATCATCACCATATATATACATATAGCGTGTCCCGCCCTCTAGCTGAAGGACACAAATCCCTTATGGTGTCCCGCCCCTCTAGTGAGGGACTCTGTGGTATAAGATCATATCATCATATTATCACATATCACATACCACATATACACACACACACGCGTCAAATATCCACAAGGTCAGCCATATCACACATACCGCGGTCAAGTATCCACGGTCAATATCACACATACCGCGGCCGCATCCGGCGGTCAATATCACACACACACATACCGCGACGGAACCCGGTAATAATATCATATACACATACCGCGGTCGGGAACCCGGCCCGGCCGTGGGTAAATGTAACAACGCGCACGAACGAATCGTAAGTAACCAAATACGGCTTTAAAACATCTTCAAAGACTTAATAGTTAATCAAAACGAACCATCGTTTATAAGCCCTGTCAACAAGATGGTCAAATCGCATTTTCTTCCGAATACCACTCGGGAACATATCAAACCGAACTTCGAAATCATAGTCACATATCGGAATCATAAGTATACTAATCAACATTTCAGGCTCAACAAACAAATATATAATCATACTCGGGGGTCGAAAAGGTAGTCATATTAAGTTCTTTTCAAAAAGTCGTTAGTACTACACAAAAAAAAAGTCGCGGGACCCACGGACGAGCGTCCACCCAATCCGGGCCCGCCTACGAAAATCATAGTCATCCTATGTTATCGAATCATTATTACAAATTCAAAAGATAAGTAAACCTATCGTACTTGAAATCGGAATAATAATCATATCATATCCTTTAAAAAATCGTCAGAAGTACATAAGGAGAGTCGCGGGACCCACGAACGGTGTCGACCCGGCCGGCCCGCCTATGGAAAACATAGTCATCATACGTCAGCGGAATCATTTTAAGCATATCAAGGCCATCCGGTTCTGTTTGTGAAAGTTACGGACGTTCGTAGTTTTCAGAATCGTTTAGGAACAATACTCTTTTTTTTTTATTTTTTTTTAAAAACCAACTTTTATACAACTTTTGAAATTTAGTCATACAAAAGACATAAGATTCTTTCGGAACAAACCGTGTACATAGCATTTCAAATCCAATCATCTCAAGGACATACGGATCATGCTTGACCATATTAAGGATGCCAACGTCACCAAGCGAATATGAATCATAAACATGTTCGGATTTTTCGAATAGAATTACCCCAAGGCTCATAACATATCATACCTTACTCATATCTAAGACATGCCAAAGGAAGGAAAGGTAAGCCTTACATACCTTGCTTGCTTCCTAAGCTAATCCAAATTCAAGTCTCGAGCTTCTCAAAATCTCAACACGTCATTAGACACCAAAACATTAGTCATAGGCGCCTCGGAATCCCATTTTAAGCTCGCACTTTATTTACAAAAATTTGGGCGACATTTCCTAGAAATTCAACACCCCGAGAATTTAACTCGGCCAAATTCATCAACAACAATACCAATAAACATTCTAACAACATCAACCAAAACATAAGGCAACCCGAAACCTTCCAAGTCCAAGGAAATATCAACAACGCGTTTCTTTTCTTCCAAATTCATAAACCATACCAACAATCCATACTTTAACAACATTAATCTCAAAAATACAAGAAACCATATTAAGATCACATTAGGTTCCAAAACGTACCCCACATGATTTCAACTTCACTTTGAACCATTAAGCCTTCATTTTACAACATAGAATCTACAACACAACATCTAAACATACCAAATGAAATTAGTTCTTCACTTCTACCTTACACCACACATACACGGCGACAACACAACAATTACAACTTCAACTCAAATCATTCAATACCTTCATTCTCATCACATAATCATGACAACAACAACCAAAATACTAAGTAAAATCAATTCGCCATAACTTACCAAAAACTTTCCTACACGGTCAACATCAACATACATAGATTCCATAATTTTTCATCCATTTCTACACACTACAACCACACTCAAACATGCTAAATACAATTAATTCATCATTCCTACACCAAAGCAACATGTACACGGCTACTACAACTTCCACACCACAATTTCATGAATTTCATTCTTTTCCACATATCACAACATGCACAAACCATTCTTAACATATAAAAAGAGATTAAACTTACCCTTTTCCACTTTGTTCTTCAACTTGGCTAGGGTTGAGATTTGTAGGAACAGGATTTGTTTGCTCCAACAACCACTTCATGTTGTTTAGGACCTCCATTAGTGGGAAAACTAGAAGAAACCAATTTTTCTTGGTCAATTTTTGGTCCTCGATTTTCCAAGCCATGGTGAATGGTTGCTTGGTTTTCTCCAAGTTTCTTGATTTTTCTCTAAGTGTAGAAGATGATAAAAATGATTGAGTTGGTCATCTTTTGTTACATATATAATGCTTCCATGTGGCCTATGGCCCACATGGCCACATATGGCCATTTTCATGAAATAATTAGTTTCCAATATTTCACTTCTAGCCCTTAATTTTCATGAAATGCCCAACTTTCCATAATTCACTTTTGACCCCAAAATTTTCTTATTCCAATTTTACCCTTAACACTCCATGCCAATGAAAAGATGAATATGCAACTTATGCACTTTTAACAAAATCGGAAGAAATTACAACCTTTTCCTTAACTTATCATGACTAACTCGGATTATCCCAATGTACCAAAATACGGGATATAACAGCAATTTTCTTTAGTGGTAAGATTAACAACTTCCTCTGCAATTGAAAAGTACATAATTCGTTGTTCTTGCCCCGTTAATGATTTCTAACATTGGCATCAGAGCCTAGGGTTCTAATTAATCCCCTAGTTAGTAACCACGATTTGGTGTTGTTATGTTTGCGTTGAAAGTTCCTTTGGGTTATTTGCGACTGCGCCACTGGAACCTGTTACATCCCGTACTTTCGTACGCTAAAGTGCGAGTCGACGTAAGATCGGAGAGCAAAACTAATCTCAATTTCACAACTATTTAAAACCATGTACAAGACATGTTGGATGGTTTAGAAGTTAAGCGAATCGAAGAAAATAAGTTTCGTTGAAAGTCGGCAAGTTAGGGGGAATGTTATAACCCGTACTTTTTTGGGGTAATACTAGGAGTGCTTAACATGCTACGAAGGTCGTGTTATTAGGTATTTCAATAGTATAATCATCGTATGTTAAGTTTTGAAGTCAAGCAAGTTGTAAAACAAAAGTCGGGAAAAGTTATTGCAATTTAAGTTCATAAGTTCTTGAAATTTGGGTTTAATGTCATTGAGCTTTTCTCCCAATATACTTGGAGTTACAGGGTAATACACCCACCAAATTGAAGGTCTACAAGTCTAGTTTTTAACTCATTAAACCGTTCGTCGATACTGCATCGGAGTAGAGAGATATTCGCTTCTTCGTGAGATTGCGCAGGCAGCCCCCTTTGGGACCCACTTGAGGCGGTGGAATTTTCTAACTTTTTATTTAACCAGTGCTAGAATTGTTTTAGTCCATTTTTCAACCAGACCAGTCTCTTAACACTTCCCAAACTCTCTCTAAGTGTCCTCCCATGGTTTAAGAGTAAATCCAAAGGTAAACTATTCAAATCCAACATCAAAAGTCTTGTGAGACTAAAGAAAAGTGCTTTTATTGTGTTATTGTCATGTTGAGGGTTGTTCTAAGTTGAAGGAAGTACTTGTTGATGGTTGTTCTTGTTATCTAAGGTAAATTTTCCCCTCTTACTTGTCTTGACATGATCTAAGCTTTAGCTAAGTTGTAAGGATGAGTAAGTTGCAAGATAACATTTGGAAGTTGTTGTGATGTAATTGAGTTGCGTTGGGCTATTTAGTGTTGTTCTTATGATAGGTATAAGGCTGGAAATTATGTGAATATACTTGTTTAGATGTTGGGAGTATAAATATATAGTATATGAGTTAGGTTGACGATTTGATTATGCTTAGAAGATGTAAGTTACAAGTTAAATGACTAGATGAGGTAGCTGAAGTGTTGTTTGTATTGTATAATGTGTTGGGGCTGGTTTTGGTGATCGTTTTGTTATAAGTGCTTAATATATGTTCATATGTTGATTGATGAAGGTTCAAGGATTAGAAGGGAGTTAGGTGAAGAGATATGTCGTAAAAGCTTGTATAGGATGATTTGTCGTTCGTCGGCTTGTTGTTATGTTTCTCATTGTTAATTACAGTATTGTCTTCTTGATTATAGCTTGAGTTGCAAGGGGAGCTGATTTGACATTCTGTTAAAGGTCGGCTTAGAGGTATGTAAGGCTAATCATACCCTTTTCTTTGGCATGATTCCATAGTAAGTTCCTTTTTCAAGCAACGAGTTTCAAATGAAATATTCAAAAATGTTCTCTTCTGGGGTTCAATTGCCTTTATGCTCCTATTTCATTATTGCCCCGATACTATAAGCTTCCCGTATCTATTTATGGTTCACGCTCCTCATAGGAAATGCAACTAAGTTATAGCGGCTTCCTCGTAGAGGCATCCTTCGTATAATGACGCTTAGTATGAATTGCTCCGTATATGTGCTAGATAGCTCTAGAAATTTCCTTATGTAATGTTGCCTTAGTGATACGAGTTCCATATGTTCATTGGTAATCTCTTGTTTTTGTCCCACAACGTATACGAACCACAACAGCTCCCTCGTAAGAACTCATGTGTTAAAACAACCACTCGTAAGATTTGTTGTACCTATTCTCATTGGTAGTTCCATATATGACTTAATTAGTAGTACCTTGATAGCTTATTCTAGGAGATATGCCTCCCCCAATTTGGACCAAAATCCTGTCCGAAAATTGAAAAGTACATAATTCGTTGTTCTTGCCCCGTTAATGATTTCTAACATTGGCATCAGAGCCTAGGGTTCTAATTAATCCCCTAGTTAGTAACCACGATTTCAGAATTGTTGTTATGTTTGCGTTGAAAGTTCCTTTGGGTTATTTGCGACTCTGGCCACTGGAACCTGTTACATCCCGTACTTTCGTACGTTAAAGTGCGTCGTAAGTGAGTCGACGTAAGATCGGAGAGCAAAACTAATCTCAATTTCACAAGTATTTAAAACCATGTACAACACATGTTGGATGGTTTAGAAGTTAAGCGAATCGAAGAAAATAAGTTTCGTTGAAAGTCGGCAAGTTGGGAATGTTATAACCCATACTTTTGGAGTAATACTAGGAGTGCTTAACATGCTACGAAGGTCGTGTTATTAGGTATTTCAATGTTATAACCTATTCTCATTGGTAGTTCCATATATGACTTAATTAGTAGTACCTTGATAGGTTTAGTTCCATGTACTTGTTAGTAGCTTGTCTGTCACACCTCGTAGTTTCGTCTGTTGAGATTCGTTAAGTGTTAGTTGTCCTAATCGTGGAAATTGGAGTTACCTTAGGATATATGAGATTATATGTTCCCATATTATGGTTATGGGGGTTTAATCCCATGAAATAAGCTATGGAAGGATTTGAGGACAAGCAAATCAAGGAATGGAGTTTGTCGGAATTTTGGGAAAACTTGGCAAAATTTTCGGACAGGATTTTGGTCCAAATTGGGGGAGGCATATCTCCTAGAATATGAGGATTTTTGGAGTGTTTCTTTTATCCAAATTGAAGTTCATCGAGTCTAGTTTCCAACGCAACAAACCGTTCGTCAATGTGACATCGAAGTAAAAAGTTATGGGTGTTTTAAGATAGACTGTCCGAGCAGGAATTTTGAGGACCAGTTTGACGCCCCGCAGGTGTTATAGCCCGTATTTCGTGCGCTCGGACATTTCGAAGAAGTCGTGGAATGTGGAAGGTAAGATCGTTTTTCAAAACTATTTTAATGCGCAAGTGGGTTATTAATATTATTTAGGAATATTGTTGATATGGAATGCGAGAAAGGTTGAGGGCGAAAACGGAAAATTCGCAAAGTAGTTCATGGAAATGTTTAAAAAGTGAGGGTAAAATGGTCATTTCATAAGAGTTCAGAAAGTTCCAAAAGGGGCCATATTGGCCATGTGAAGACAAAGAATGAAAAATGATGACCAAAATGAGTCATCTTTTATTTTAGAAAAGATTCAAGAAAAAGAAAGAAAAATCTAGAAAAGAAAAGTGGAGGAGTGGGCATGTGCCCCTCACATGCTCATGGGGGCTATATATATATATATGTGTGTTCATATTTTAAGTTGATAGAGTGGAGAGAAAGAAAGAAAGAAAGAAAGAAAGAGAGAAAAAAAAAAAAAGCATTCGGCCATGGTGGCCAAAAATTTGAGAGCAAGAAATTGTCCACAAAAATTTATTTCTTCTAGCCTATCTACTAAAAGGAAGGACCTCTACAACATGGAGGGTTGTTGGAGTAAGAAAAGTATTGGTTGTGCAAGTTAGAAATTCTTGCCAAGTGAAGGATCAAGGAAGGAGGTAAGAATCCATTTTCTTTTATATGTTATGAATGTTTGTGCATGTTGTAGTATATAAAAATGAGTGAAACTCATGAAGAATATGGAGGTAGGGGTGTGGCCGTGAGTTGTAGTGTGTGTATGTGGTGTTTGATTATACATGTAATGTATTGTATAGAAAGGATGGATTTAGTGTATGTAGCATGTTGGTTGTTGTTGTAATATAAAGAAACGGATAAAGAGTTCTTGAAAATTTCGTATGATGTTGTTGTGGCCGTGTGTGCATGATTGGCCGTGTGTGTGTGTGTGCGGCATTGTGTGAGGAAAGATTGAACGAATAAGTTTTACTTAGTCTTATGTCGTTATTGTAGTGTACGAGAGATGGATGTAAATGCGTGAAAATGTGTAAGGAGTGATTATGGTTGAAATAGATGTTTTGGTAAGTTAGTGTAAATTGATGTAATTTGACATTCTAGTTGTTGTCGATATGGATCATGTAACGTGTAATGAAGGTTGTTGTCGAAGTTAATGCATACGAATGATTATGAAATACATGGTTTGTTGTTGAAGTTGAAGGTTTCGGATAAAGTAGTAGGTTGATTGAGTTCTTTGGAAGATTATGTGAATTGAATTGAATTAAATTGAGTTGGATTGAATTGGTTATTGAAGTGTTGCTAGAATACTTGTTGGTATTGTTGATAGTTTGGCGGGTTGAATTCCGGATTGTTGTTGATTAAAAAAATTGGTGAGATAAACTCTCGGGGACGGTATATTTATAGGGGAGATCTTTGTAGAAATTCCGGCAGACCATAAGTAAATGTATTTGAAAGGCTAAGACAAGTACGCGGTAATGAATCTAATGATTGTGTCAATCGTCTTGAATGTAGACTAGCGGCAACGAGTTTGGACGGATAAGCGTAGCTAGTAAGGCGCGGCGCAGGTATGTTAAGGCTCGTCCCTTTTCTTTCTATAGCATGATTCATACGTGAGATGAGTTAAACGCTTCCATAACGTTTCATTTTCAAAAGCTAGAAGAAATGGTTTTAAAGCATGATTTCCTTCCTAAAGGTTTATAAATGTTTTTCAAAATATTCATTTTTCTCCAAAACCAAGTCCTATGATTTTTGAGGGCTTTTACGACCAAAACGATGAACATGATCACATAGTGACAACAATGATGCCAGATACGAGAAAATGTCTATGATGAATATGACGAAAATATGTTTCTACCATGAACACGACGATATGAAAAATGATAAGCTATTTCTTGATTTCTCAATTCTATTTATGGACAATGACTATTTTAAAGGTTCCAAAGTATATGAAACGATATGTTATGATCCTGTTTTATGTTTCCCGTGTTGTTATTCTTCATTGACAGTCTCGCCTTATAATTGTTCCTTCAAGGTGAGACATGACGATCCTGATTGTTCCATAATGTAATCGGAGGTTACCGACCTTACGTCACTCCGATAGGTACATGACTTTCCTTGGGCTCTCATGCATGCTAAATATGTACATGGGGGGAGGGAGGGGATACATGGGGTATGGGAAAGGGATACATGTTCATTGCCACTGGTCGGTGGCGTTATCATTCGGACGCGGGATGCCGGACGCGGGATATATGGGCGAGCGACGTATTTCGGCGCTATGTGGGTGAGCGAAATGACTCGTTCGGCGCTATGACATGACATGACCGGATAAGCATGCATGGCATCCGCCCTCGGAGGCATTCATATGTACGAGTTCTGACTTTACATGATATGTTCCATATGTACGAGGTTCTGACTTTACATGATATGTTCCATATGTACGATTCTGACTTTACATGATATGTTCCATAAGTACGAGTCTGACTTTACATGATATGTTCCATATGTACGGAGTTACGACTTTACATGTGACATGTTCCATATGTACAGCTTACTCCCTTACACATGATATGTTCTATGTTTTTATATGGATATCACTCATATGTATACTCCCTACTACGCTATTTGTTCATGCCTTACATACTCGGTCGTTGCTCGTGCGCGCCCCTTTTTATTAGTATTTGCGTTTCATGCCGCGCAGGTACATCCAACAAGTAGAAGCCATCATAGAAGATGACCCAGCGGTGTTGGCAAGCTCCATTTGCCCTGGAGAGTTGCCGAGTCGGCGTACATGTGCTATGATTTCTGATCACAGTTAGAGACTTTGCAGACAGAGTCGTGGGTCTAGAGTGTCAGTTTTGAAAGCGGCCCTACTAGCCGATATGTTTTTATTATACATTATGTTATAGAGTCCTTACGCTTACAGACCGTGTTCAATTTGAGAAACGACGAAAAGATTTTGAAAATTTTACTATGTATTTTACCTTCAATTGATTTAAGCATCCTAAGAGAATATGTGTGTAACAAGAGTCCGAGGGTTCGCTCGGCTCCGATTATGGGGTCGGGTGCCCATCACACCCTAGTAAGATCGGGGTGTGACGGCGAGAATTTGACCCGCGAGAATTTACAACGCGCCGTCAAATTGCACCTTCCCGACGTAAAACGATTCTGATGAACCATATTGTTGAGCGATTCTACGGAGCATTTTGACGGCCCGTAGGAAATTCGACGGCCCGTCAAAATGGGCGCAGGATTGCCCGAGGGGATTTTAAGTTCCGCTTTATATATTTCATTCCACTTTATTTGGACATTTTATTTACCTAAATCAAATCCAAGAGCTCTCCAAAAATCCTCTCTTCAACTCCATAAACTAATCCAAGCCAAAATCCAAGGGAGATTAAATATCAAGAGGCAAGAATCAAGATACCCATGTGTTAGAATCTTGCTAGGGTTAGTAGACTCCAAGAATTCTTTGGGTATTGAAGCTAGGGTTTTCATATAAGTTGATAGCTTGCTCCAAAGCTCATTCTTATGAGATAAAAGGTTAGCTTTCATGCTTATTACATGTTATCAAGAATATTTAGTTGTTGAACAACTTGAGTGGAAGGAGAAAGTAGAAGAGGAGTTCTAAATGTAGATTTTATGATGTTTATGAGTAGTAAACTAAATCGAGTATCGAGTCATGATTCTTAGTATGATATGGATATAATCATGTTATGGAAGGTAATAATGGTGATGAAGAGGCATTATATGAAAATGCGCTAAAATGGGTGTGAAGTTGTTGGCATAAGTTGAACATAAGGATGAATTTTGAAGGTTTAATGGAATGTGATTGCTTGATTATGATATTGTGAGAGTATTATGGATGTTTGGGAGTTGTTTGGTAATATGGTAGAAGTTGACGAAATAGGGGAAATGCTGCCCAATTTTCATTAGATCATAAATTGTTCTGGTTTGAATTTAAGAGTGTCAGCTTAAACCTAACCATGGTATGAATCCTTCTAAATGTAGATTATTCAAGCTTGACGGTGAACGCTAAATAGTTAAGAAGTCGAAGAGGTATGTAAGGCTAACCCTTCTTTCATTAAGGCATGGTTCCCTTGCTATATGTATCCTTTCATGAGTTCCATAATGTCTTCCAAATGACTCTATCTCTAAGATTACCAAAGCTTATGATTCTCGATACGTTCACGATTCTATTGCCTCTTTTATATGATAGTTGATCCTCTAAGGATAGATATAACGAAAATGATGATGTCAATGATGACGATCATACTCATGAACTCCTACGTATACGGATTTAAGTATGTATGACTATTATGTAACACCGAGCTTATATGGCCGGGTATGATACCTATTGCGTACACACCACTGCAGTTGGGTACGGATAACACTGAGCCTTGGTAGGGCCAGGTATGTATGACACCGAGCCTTGTCATGGTCGGGTATGTGAGACCACCGAACCTTCGTGGTCGGGTATGCTATGGATACAAATATGTATATGAATACGGATATGAATATGGATACGAATATGTATATGAATACGGATATGAATATGAATATGGATACGGATATGGATATATGTATATGTATATATGTACGTACACGAGCACGCATTAAAATGGAAGGTCCCTATGAAAGACAAGTAAGTAATTACCATGGTGGCTACTATCTCCTGATTTTCCCATCTTATGCTATTTCTTATAATGTCTCTTATGCTCCTATTATGATGTTGATTATGCTTTACATACTCAGTACATTATTCATCGATGTCCTTTTGTTTGTGGACGTATTGCGTCATGCCGCGAGTGGACGGAGACGAGCTTGATCCGTAGATTTCTTTTCGGGGATCGGGCATGTAGAGGGCTCCATCTCATCCGGAGCTACAGCTTTTGGGTATTATTCTTTTGTGTACGTACTTATGGGCATAGCGGGGTCCCATCCCACCTATATGATATTACATACTCTCCTTAGAGGCTCGTAGACAGTTGTGTATGGTTAGATGTCTTGCAGCCTTGTCGGCTCATATTTTGTTTATCATTTTGATAGCCTCGTCGGCTTGTGTTTATGGATATGGGCATTGTTATTGATGATGATGTAAATGTGTTGTTGCCCAACGAGATTAGCACTATTGATGTATGTAAATTATGAGTAAGCCATGTGGCTCACCTAGATGTGAATATGAGAGTACGATAAGTGGTACCTGGGTGGGCTAGCACCGGGTGCCCGTCATGGCCCTCCGGTTGGGTCGTGCCATTCTCGTTCCATTTAGAAAGTGTTTACAAGCTGTAGTAACTCTCTTATGAGAATTATAGCTCAAGGATGATAGAAAGTAACCCTATGCGAGTTTATTGTTGTTGAAATACGTAGTGAGGATGAGATAAGATTCCTATTTGATGGATAGATAAGTCCTTTAAATGAATTTTCTTTTACGAATGAATAGACTGTTGGTTTCTTCTTGTTTTTGTGAGCTTATGCAGCAAAAGTGCCACTGTCTTTGGGACATAGCTGATGTCTCCTGAAAAGGAAAACGTTTTTTCAATCAAAAACATTAAATCCAGAGAATAGACAACAAAAGTATACTGCATACAAGTCGGTCTTCAGACTCTTCCACTTTTTTTTTCCTGCTATTATCCACTATAACTGTGTACGCCTTCCTTATATTTAACATTCACCTTATTCAGTTGCTAATTTTGTTTCTCCTCGACTGAACCAAAGTGTTGGTTTTCTTTTGTCGCCTTCTCCAATGTCAGTTAAGGTTAGTATTGGCAGAGATCAAGACTGCGTTTCTTTTTCAATACATGACTGAATATACAACTTTCTAGATGTTGGTAGAGAATTGCGTGCAAATGATTCTTTTACTTGATTCTGAACATTTTGTCGATAAGCTGACTTTGAACATCTCGCATAAATAGCACCTCTTTCTGGATGAGAAATTCAATTGTTCTCCTTCAAATATTTAGTTTCAGCTATTATTACGTTGCTCTCACTTAGGATATGGGACCAGTCTCATTCTGTTGGTTTTTATTTTTCGAGCCCATTCTTCTTCTTCTAAAGCTAAATTAGTTAGAACTTTATATGCTAAGGTGTTTGATAAAATGTCCAAAACAACTGAGAATTCATGGACTAGATTTATAGCTTTTAAGTATGTAGTATACAACAAATACCCAGTGCAACCCCACAAGTGGGGTATTTAAGTATGTGGTATATGCTCTTTTAAATAATTGCGTCAAGTTAGAATTGAATAACCACATTGGGACAAAGGAGAACAATTTCCAAGTAAACATCTAAATAGTAGACTTCTATCTAACACAAACATTGTGCTTGGTAGAATCACCAAAAGAAATTGAGTACTCAATGATACGATCCCGAGGATCACACATAGGCCAAATCAAGCATATGACGTATGGATGATTGCTTGGTCGTGTGGGGCGAAGATAAGAAGATGGGACGTGATGGTGGCTAGCTATGCAAGGGGGTTATTTTCGCAATTCAAGTCATTATCCCTAAATAAGACTACCAAACAAAGCCCTTACTTCATTAAGAGTATTTTTGTAATAACTAGCTTAGTATTCTTTAGCATAGTAGTATAAATACTACACTCAGTTATTTCATTACTTAGATTATGTTGAATTGAGATGAATACTCTAAATTGAGTGATAGTTTGTTTGGTAGTTTAGTGTAGTGCTAATCTAGTGGTTAGTGATAGTTAATCATGGTGGATTCCATTGTTGGCTATGAAACCCTTTTCCATTGATTTTCAATTGAGTTGTTCATTTGTGGATTCATTTGGATTACTCTTGGTTGACTATCAAATAGTATAGGTTCATTAGTAGGAATCGATTAGGAGGGTTAGGTTTCGTATACTTAAGTTTGCCTATAATTCCTTTACTAGTTGGGTCTTACTCTATCTTTCTATTTCTCATCCCAATTTCTTCACTTCTTATCTTTGATTTCTAATCTATCTTTAGTTTCCGCGTATTTGTTGTTGAATCTGTATCTTCCACAAGCCGGATCGTATCACTCAAGGATCCATATTTCATGATAAAGCTACCAGTGCAAACATAATAATTGCGGCATCTACAGGTGCTGAACCCTATAATTCATATTATTGGTGTACGAATATAAACATGATATGAGATTTTCCTTGTCATAATCTGTTCACTGGTTACCATTACATCTCTGAGTTATCTATGCAACAGTAATATCTACTATTATTTGGATCGAGTGTCAACACAAGCCCAACGGGTTCAGTTTGGTCGCTTGGTTTCATAAACAACAGCAGGTCCCTTTTTCCTCAGACATGGTCCTTTAGGCACTTTTAGTTAAATTACGTGAACTGCCTCATGTAAAAGTTTAAACTGTACTTATAGTGGGAGATACTTTTATATAATTATCTCTTAACACTTCCCTCCTGAACTTCATCTTATTTATTTTATAGTAAAATTTAGTACCTTAGTAATATCGAATGCGGAGTTGTCATGATATGTTATATGAACTTAACATGCAAATTCCTCCCAAAGATTAAAAGGAAAAAGAAGGTTATTAACAAAAGCAACCAGACAGGTACCTAAACCACAACTACACAAAATTGTTATGGTAGTCTTTCAAAAGCTTTAGCACATTCATAATATGGATTAAGTTAGTAGAACTGTTACACCTTGGAAATTTCCCGTTAACATACAGTGAATAGACTAACGAAGGGCGCGACGTATACGATGTTTTGATGAGTAAGTAATAGCATTTGATGATCCTAATCGAAATTTCAAAGACATTCGAGGTAGGAGACGGGAGTTGTTAAGGAAAGCAAGGTATATGTTGTGTGACGGGCAAGATGTACAAATATCGAATTAATGAGAGCTTAATGATGTTTTGAAGAAGAGCTATAACATCCCTTAGAGTGTTAGTAAGGTGTTAAACAAGTGTTAAGAAGGTTCCATAAGGATTGGAGATCAAACGAGTCGACGAGAACAAATTTCGAATAGCTAGGCAACATACGGTCCAACATACTGGCCGTATAAAACATATTGGCCGTATGTCTGGCCGTATGTTCTGCCCAGAATGAGGGACTTCACCGGACCAAACATTCGGTCCAGATATACGGTCAGTATAAAAGATACGAACCGTATGTTGGTCCATATGTTCACGTCGGGACAGATTTTAAAATTTGATATAAGGATCCAATCTCATTTAATTCATTTCATTTTCCCATTCCACACTTCAAGAACTCTCTAGAAAGCTCTCCACTCTTCATCCACAAGAACCCAAGAGAAATCTATGATCAACTTCATCAAACCAACAAAATCAAGTAGGTGAAACACATTGAAGTTCATCCAAGCCAAGGAATTCCAATGGAAGTGAACTAGGGTTTTGGTGCGAAGAAAATATTTCCACTCAAGGCTTGTTCCTACACTATCTAAGGTAAGTTTCATGGTATCTTCATGTTGTTTAAGGTATTGAGAAGTTGAAACATGTCACACCCTAATTTCCGACAGGGTGTGATGGGCACCCGGCCCTTACTTAAGGCCGAGCGAACCCGCTGACTCTCGTAATACTCATAACCATCTTGGACGCAAAACATGACACAAGTACGTAATGAAATTTTTTTTCGAAAACAAACATGCCTTTCATCTTTGTCAAATCAAATAAAACTAGCATCGTATGAAATCTGTAAACATATGAAGTTCGTAGCATAATGCATAATAATACATCGGCTTACATAGCCGCTTACACAAACCGACATATCATACACACGACACGTCGCAAAGTCTCTACCATAACTTCAGACACAATACAAAAGCACTCTGACTCGGCAGCACTCCGGATGAAATGGAGCTCGCCAGTCCAGCTGGAACATCTTCCGCTAACATCACCTACTCATCATCCAGGGTACTGCGCGGCATGAAACGCTCGCCCTCGAAGAAAGGGGAATTGACGGAATATGTGCGAGCATGTAAAGCATGGCGTACGAGAAAACGAAGTCATAATCGAATAAGGAGTACGAACGTGAGCCAATAGCGAATACCAAAGTGCTTGTGTGCGACATACAAATCATACATAAGAGACACAAAAGACAAATATGATAATCGAATGCCAAAATGCTTCGCTTTCTTTTGAAAAACATTTACCTCATACATACGGAAAATCAAACACGTCATATGAGCCGACATTAACCGAATGCCGAGGGAACGTACGGCCCGATCCATAAATAATACGATAATGCCGAGGAACGTACGGCCCGATCCATATATAATATAATAATGCCGAGGAACGTACGGCCCGATCCATATATGATATAATAATGCGAGAACGTACGGCCCATCCATATATGATATAATAATCATAAACATACGTACCGACCCTACAGTGAGGAACTCGGTAAATCAAATCATATCGTCATATTATCACATATCATATCACATATCATATCGTATCATCGGATCATCACATATCATATCATATCACACATACGATTAAAGTAATGGGACCGGCGGACGGAACGTGGTCGCCACTCCATCCGGGCGCCACAACACATCATACTTCGGAAGTTTCATATCTCCGTATCTCCGTCACACATCACATATCATATCACATCATACTTCGAAATCACATCAAACTTCGGAATAGTGCGCACGATAACATACCGGGCGCACGATAACATACCGGCCCGGGACTCGGCGAAAGAGGTAATAACGAGCACGAGCGAATCGTAGGAAATCATATGCAATGCCAAACATTCACAAAGACTCAATAGAGTAATCAAAACGGAGTCGTTATTTATAAACCAAAGTAGTAGTCAAATCGGACTTTCTTAGAATATCACTCGGAACATATCAAACCTAACTTGTAAAACCATAGTCACGTATCGGAATCATAAGTATACGAATCAT
>NC_081345.1:77126213-77132194 GCF_029784015.1 Lycium ferocissimum
GATTTCCCGGGTTCTCCATCTATGATCTCGGACGGAGGGGCTCGGTTCTGACTAACTTCGGAAGTCACTCCGGAAGGGATGAGGTCACAAGTGAATCTCAATACGGTATGTCACCTCGGACGACGGACGGACCGGCGTACTATTCGGACGCTAGGAGATATGTTGCGGGCCTGTGTTATTGATTTCAGAGGCAGCTGGGGTGATCATCTGCCACTTATGGAGGTTGCCTATAATAATAGCTACCATTCTAGCATCCAGATGGCACCGTATGAGGTTCGGTATGACGAGTGCGGATACCTATCGTTTGGTTTTTGATGTTGGGAAAACTAAGTTAATCGGCCCAGATATAATTCAGCAAGCCATTGATAAGATAAAACTTGTTCGGGAAAGGTTATTAACGACTCGGAGTCGACGAGAAGTCATATGTACGAGATGGTCGCGACGTTGACACTACAAGGGTTCCCAGTTGGCGAGTGGGTATTCTTGAAGATATACCCATGAAAGGTGTAATGGGATTCAAGAAGGGAGAAGTTTGCCCGAGGTATATTGGACCTTATTACATTGTTCGTAAGGTAAGCAAGGTTGCCAATAAATTAAACCTACCCTTTGATGCGGAAGCAAGATAATCTAACGTTTCGTGTGTCATCAACTTCGCAAATGCATTGGTATTGTTCTAGGGTATTCTCTCGTGGATGATGTCCCGAACGAAGAGCTATCGTACGAGAGAACCGTAGCTATACTGGATCGTTAGGTAAGAAGGTTGCATACTAAAGACGTGGCTTCTGTTAAGGTATTGTGGCGGAACAATAACAGGGAGGAGATGACTTGAGAAGCGGAAGAGGGGATGAAGAAGAAATATGATTGGTAGATGAGACAGCATGTTATAGTAATAAAGGAAACCCCCCTGAGATCCTTATAAGATCTTATGGGACTAGTTTAACATTCGAGGATGAATGTTCTAAAGGGAGGAAGGATGTTATATCCCGTATTTTATACATTGGGATATTTTAAGCTAATTGCGATAAGTTAAGGACAAGGCTATTTTCCGATTTTGTTTAATGCACAAGTTGCTTATAAATTTTATTGGATGGAAATATTGAGGAAAATTAAGGGCTAGAAGTTGAAAAAAAATATTCATGAAAAGCCACAAGTGGCCGTGTGGCTTATGTGGGCTCCCCACCCATGGCTTGGCTAATTTTTATTGCCTTAAGCCATGAGGGGGGGGGGGGCATGTGTCCACCTTGTATTTGTAGGGGCTATGTATATATATAGATAAGTGATGACCAAGCAAGACAAATTCATCATTTTACACAACTCTAGAAACTTGGAGAAGAGAAGAGAGAAATTCGGCCATGGCTAGCCGAATTGGAGCCCTTGAATATTGATAAAAAAAATAATTTTATTCTAGTATTTAGACCAATTGGAAGGTCCCTAATAACGTGGAGTATTTGTTGGAGCAATCAAAACGTTTGTTGTTGCAATTTACAAACCCTAGCCAAGTTGAAAAGCTAAGGGGTAAAGGTAAGATTTGATCTCCTCTTTCATGTGTTATGGATGGTTTGTGCATGGTGTAGTGTGTAGAAATGGATGAAATTTATGGAACCCCGTGTGTTGGTGTTAGTAGCCGTATGTGTTGTGTTGTGTAGGAGTGATGAACTAATTTTACTAATATTTTTAGATTGTTGTTGTTGTGGATTCTATGATGTAAATGAAGGTTTAATGGTTTAAGTTGGAGTTGTGATTGTTTGTGGGCTGTTGTAGAAGCCAATATGGTGTTAATATCATTTCTTGCATTTGCGTGAATACTGTTGCTAACGTGTGGTTGTTAGTATAGTTCAAGAATTTGGAAGCGAAGAATGCGTTGTTGTTGTTCCTATTGAGTTTGGAAGATTGCGGGTTGTGTGTATGTGGTTGATTTGAATGTAGATGAGATGCCGTCAAATTATGTAGGAGGAAGCTACTAATGTTAGAATACGTTTTGAGTTAATTGTTGATATTGTTAGTATGGTTGTTGGTATTGTTGTTGATGATTTGGCCGAGTTGAATTCTCGGGGTTTATTGAATTTATAAAGGAAATCTTTGCTTAATTTCTATAAATGAAGTGCTAGCTTAGGATTGGATTCTTAAGTACCTATAGCTAATGTTTGGTATCTACTGACGTTGTTGTAGATCTTGGGAAGCCCGAGACTTAAGCTCGGATTAGCTTAGGAAGTGGACAAGGTATGTAAAGCCTATCCCTTCTTTCTTTTGGCATGTCTTAGATGTAAGTAAGGTATGATACGAGTCTTGGGGTAACTCTATTCGTAAATTCCGAGCATGTCTATGATTCTTATTCACTTCTTGATATTAGCATTCTTAAGATAGTCGGGCTATTTCCCTCGAGCCTTTGTATGATTGGATAGTACATGGTGCATAAAGAGATCCTATTCCTAAAGGGTTCTATAATGAATAATGTCCCTAACTTTCATAAACGGGCTCGGATTGCTTTGATACGTTCGTAGAGGATTCTATAACGAATAATGCTCGTAACTTTCATGGGCAGGCTCGGATTGGGTTGATACATGTCTACGATCCCCGAGATTCTCTTTAACGTGGTCCTAATGTTATTTAGAACGGACTTAACATGACTATCGTTTGATACTTGAGCGTTGATTTGTCTACTTATCTATAGAGTCTTAAAAGATGATTTCTATGCATATGGTTTCTCACTACTCTTCTCGTGCATGCTGTTATCACTTCTTTCACCGGAAATAGGGCCGGGACACGTATTCGCGCACAACTCCACTGCATTATTCACCGAGTCCCTCACTAGAGGGCCGGGACACGTTATATGTGTATGTATATGATGATATGATGACATGATGATATGATGATACGGGGATAGCGGCCAGGATGGCATATGATGACTTTATTCACCGAGTCCCTCACTAGGGGGCCGGGACACGTTATATGTACATGTATATGATGATTTTTTTTACCGAGTCCCTCACTAGAGGGTCGGGACAAGTTATATATGCATATGTACATGATGATTATTTACTTATGTCACTCAGTCCCATAATGGGCTGGGTATGATATTGACACACATGATTTATGTTTCAGAGGCAAGCCTTATGGTTTTTCGGTTATTGTACTAATTTTCTATACTCCTTATTTCGGTATGATCCTGTTTCCGTATTTCATGCTTTACATACTCGCACATATTCCGTCGACCCCCTTTCTTCGGGGGGCTGCATTTCATGCCCGCAGGTACAGATACTCGTTTTGGTGATCTGCCAGCTTAGGATTTTCACTTAGCTATCTTGGAGTGCTCCCTTGTTCCGGAGCCTATATTTTGGTACAGACTCTTTCGTTGTATATGTATACGTCTATTCAGGGGTACGGCGGGGCCCTGTCCCGTCATATGATACCGTTGTTACTCTTAAAGGTCTGTAGACATATATGTGGGTTGTGAGTGGTTACTTTGTTCGGTTGTCCGTGTGATTTGTGTTTCGGGGCGTTCCCCTATGTTATGACGGTACTACTTGCGTCGGCCGTACGCGATGTTATCCGTTGATGTTTGTAACTCCCCGAGAGATAGTTGTTATGATATGTATAGATATGCGACGGTATGAGACGACATCATGCCCGCATATATATATGTTCTTTATTATGTAAGTTGTGAATGATTATAGTAACAGGTGTATACGAGTGTCCAGCTCGGGCACTAGTCATGGCCTACGGGTTTGGGTCGTGACATCACCAATAGCTGATACGTCTGAGATCCTAGCAGGCAGTCCTGTCGTCCTATAAATCAGTACCTGCATCGTGAAATGCAGGCCCCGGGAAATAGGAACATTAGTACACTATAATTTTACTTGTATGTAAGGCAACTAAATGAAAGAACTATTAGTGGAGTGCTCGGGGAATGGGCAACCCAAATCAATAAATATGCGTAGATAAAATGATACGAAACTCAAATTGTAACTGTAAGCTTAAGTTGAAACTGAACATGAACATAATCGAACATGAATATAATATAACATGAGGAAATCATTTTTAAGTGGGAGAGCCTTAGTATAACCGATATGTAACCACCACGTGAGCACGTGGCTTCTCATATCTGCCCAATCAGCTAAGCTATCTCGTACCTTACCGGTATACAAGACATGAACATGACACGAATGGATCCATAAAATAACCCGTAACAGGTAACATGAAGGAATCGTCCTAACGGGGCGGAGCGATCCTTATCCTACACTGGCATACATAGTTTCAGGTATTAAACCTTCTCGACAATCTGTGCAACTCCGAAACATGAACATGAATATGATTGGCTGAAAAGCCCATGACTTGTATAACATGACTTGTAAATATGATTTATATGTATAATCTAACCTAAATAGAAATAAATAAAATAAATTGTATGAAATATGGAAACATGTAAGATTCATGGAATTGAGTAATATTGGTTCATGACTTGTAATTGAGAACCCGTGGAATTCAAAGCATGAGCATTTGTAGAACACGGACAGGTTCATGACAATCATAATGGCGTATCATGAATACAATTAACAAAACCATAAAATAAGCATGATATATAGTTATACATGTGTTTAGGGTTATCGTGAACTAAAGCATAATCTTGATTCTGAGGCGAAACATGTTTCATGGATCAAATGTGGCATGGGGAAGCACAAAGGTGTTACCACATATGGATAAAAACCCTACATATCTTAATTTCTTAAAGACTTGAAGACAGGTCTGAACTTTTGAAGAAGAAATCCAAAAATTCAAACTTGAAACCTTGAGAAGGGTTTTCTTGAAAATCTGAAGATTGTAGCACAAAATCTTGTTAAGAATCCATGTATAAGTGTAAGACTAACTTAGGAATACATGGGAGAGACTTACCTTGATGCGGAAGGATGAGGAGAAGAGAGAAAAGTCATGCTAGGGCTTGGAGCTGAAAATGGAATGGAATTCGGAAAAACACGACTTTAATGAGTCTCGGGTAAGTCTGCGTTTGCATCTATGCCGCAGATGCTAAAGCATATTGAAACAGAATACTAGTAACTTTAGGACAGAAATTTGGGTCCAAAATGCATTCGAAAAATGTATCGTAGAATGCGTTCTGCGTTGCATACATTTGTCCAGCGGACTGCTCTATGACTCTTCAGTAAAATAGTCATAACATTTTGTACAGATATCCGTTTGAGCTGCACCTTATATCGATGGAAAGGTATTTCAATGTCCTGCAAAATTCATTGAGGAAGCATTCCCAAATTCATAATTAATAATATGGTTATGCTAGCTTGAAGTGAGGCCTTGTGAAAACTCACTTGAAAACGTGCTCCGTAGAGTAGCTTCCGAGTTTCCTTTGTCCAATGAATCTTCTTATTCCTTGATTATATTTAAAAAAAATTCTTACACTCCTCATGTTGGGTTCATTACTGTCACACCCCAACCTTCGTCAGGGTGTGACGGGCACCCGACTCTCATCAGAGTCAAGCGAACCCTTAGACGTCAACTCAAATTTTTTTTTTTTTAAAACAAGAATTGAAAATTGTAAATGAAATACCCAAAATCGACACGTGGCTCGAGGCATCTCAAAACATGATATATATATATACATACGACATAAAACAAGGCGAGCCAGAAGGCCTCTGCCCTTTCTGTACAACAAAATAGTGGCCGACAAGGCCAAACAAGAACTACAACTTCCCACGCTCGTTCGCACTTCTAAAGAGTATGACCTCGCAAATATATACGATTTAATTATACCAAAACGATCTCCGGAGCAAATGGAGTCGTCTCGACTCCGTTGTTGGTTCCCAACTAGCCGGGATCGCCAAATCGCGCCGACCGCACCGCGGGCATGAAACGTAGCCCCCCCGAAGAAAGGGGTCGACGAATATGTACCGAATATGTAAAGCATCACCGAAGCAAGAAATAGGAAAGTACAAACAAAGCAAGTTTAGGTTACTCGACATGAATTAAATATT
>NC_081345.1:77132294-77163395 GCF_029784015.1 Lycium ferocissimum
TTCCTATCCTTGTGACCCATTTTCTATCTCCTTCCATAATCTAAGTCTTTCAACCTCTCATTACCTTAAACAATATGAAAAGATCATAAAACATACCTTAGATAGTGTAGGAATAAGCCTTGGGTGGAAATACTTCTCTTGCACCAAAACCCTAGTTCCTTTCCATTGGAATTTCTAGGCTTGGATGAACTTTAATGTGTTTCATACACTTGATTTTGTTGGTTTGATGAAGTTGATCATAGATTTCTCTTGGGTTCTTGTGGATGAAGAGTGGAGAGGGTTATAGAGGATTCTTGAAGTGTGAAGTGAGGAAATGAAATGAATTAAATGAGATTGGGTCCTTATATCAACATTTAAAATCTGACTCATTATGAACATACGGACCAACATACGGTCCGTATTTTTTATACTGACCGTATGTACGGCGATATGTTTGGTCCGGTGAAGGTCCTCGTGCAGGCGAACATACGGCCCCGAACATACGGCCGATATGTTTTATACGACAGAGTATGTTGGACCGTATGTTGCCCAACTTTTCAGAATTCGGTCTCATCGACTCGTTTGATCTCCAATCCTTATGGAACCTTCTTAACACTTGTTTAACACCTCATTAACAATCTAAAGGACATTATCATTCTTCTCCAAAACATCATTAAGCCATCATTAACTTGATACTCGTAAATCTTGCCCGACACACAACATATCCCTAGCTTTCCTTGACAACTCTCGTCTCCTACCTCGAATGTCTTTGAAATCCCGATTAGGATCATCAAATGCTATTTCTTACTTATCAAAACATAATATACGTCGTGCCCTTCGTTAGTCTATTCACTGTATGTTAACGTAAATTTCCAAGGTGTAACATCAATACTCACAGCATAATACACTGCCACGAATATGGTCTCATCCTAAGAATATAACTCTAGCCCTTACATAATAGGGATTTTCATAATTCCGTTCTCTTAAAACATCACTAACTCATCCCCTGTAGGGTGTTACGAAACTATCCAACTGTGTACCACACAAGCCACTTCCTTAAGCCTTAACATATTGGTTATCTGAAATTTGCTTCTCACTAGTCGCTGATCACGAAACCCCACAGATTTTCATCATATCACGTAGCCCATTTCTGTAGACTCCCTTCTTTAAGCTTACTCAACAATCATACCTCATCTAAATTATGCAAAACAGCAACACTCCAATCTATATAGACCCAGGTAATCCCAAAATGGTACCTCATTCTTACCGATTCTAAATCAACTATACCCTTCATTGACTCTTCAATTTCCTAATTCCAATCAAATCACAATCATCATCACTGTAACCATTTCTCAAACCCACTCCATAGATTACAATATACTCATAAGTCTTGCAAACTAGCCGATTCAATCCTGGAGATAGTAGTATGCCACACACTATACAAGCTAGAGTTCCCTTAACTCACCCAACTCTTAAACTGAATAATTTCTAAATCCGGCGTATCACATGCATAGTCCTAATAATGTCCCCACGTACCTCCACCAAGGTGCCTTGCTCATATTCCCTTAACTCAAATTCTGAAATGTTCTCTACAACTCGAATTAATTTAACCCTCATCATTGATTTACCACTCTAAAGGCGTCACGCCCCAATTTCCGAGGGACGTAATGGGCACCCGACCCCATACCCGGAGCCGAGCGAACCCACAGACTCCTATTGCACACATAAATTTTTTTTTTCGAACCTCAATACTGAGAAATTATAAAATACATAATGATGCTTACAAACTTGCCAAAATCTGTAAGTACACAAAATTTCATTACATAACACACATCGACATATCGGCTGATGGAGCCGCCGACAGTGACACATCATACCCACAACACTGCTCGCAAAGTCTCTAATGTCATCCAAGACACAACGTACATACTCGGACTCATCGGTGCTCCGGTAAGGAATTGGGAGCTCACCGACCATCTTTGCCGGAATATCTTCAACTCATCCCCAGGTACCGCGCGGCATGAAACGCAGCCCCCGAAGAAAGAACGGGGTCGGTCGGTGGAAAATGTACTGGTATGTAAAGCAAGAAAACCAATAACGAGTCATAACTAGGATGAAAAAAACCACGGAAAAAACAAATATAGGAACCGGAGAGTCAAACCGGCCCGAGCAGCACTTATCCGGACATACACACACCGGTGAGCAAGACATATCATAATCATATTATTTCGGAAACCATAGGCGAAGTACGGAAAATAGATTTAGTAATCGAACGTCGAAAGGCTTAGCTTAATTTTTCTTTCCTTTCGGAAAATATTTACGTCTTACATAAATAGAAAATAGATCAAATCATCACATCGCACATTTAACCGTCATATTATCGGATCATCGGATTACCATAGTATCGTACTTTCATATCATCAAATCGTCACGTCGTCGGACTATCGCATCATCGAACGGACTCATTATATTGTCAGATTTTCGCTTTATGAAATCATTATATCATCAGATCATCAAACAAATATCGTGGGCCCTCTCGCGAGGGACTCGGTGGAGTAACCACATGCCGTACCCGGCCCTCTAGTGAGGGGACTCGGTCGTACTTCGCCCTTTCGGGACTCGGTAAGTAATCGCATACCGTGCCGCCCTCAAGTGAGGACTCGGTCGTACCGCCCCGCTAGCAAGGGACTCGGTGAATGATGTCATAATAGGCACGAGTTTGAGTAATCGAAGCCACATACACATACACACGATTCATCCTTGAAACTCACCGGATAAGTAACGGATCAACGCTCGTGTCACTAGAAGTCATAGTCAAATCTAGTTTCTTTCGAGTACTACTCGGGACTTGTCAAATAGAACTTTAGCCATCATACTTACGCATCAGAATCAGATACATACTATTTCTCATTTCAAACTTAGCATATAAGTGAGTGATCATATTCGGAAGTTAGATTAGTAGCCATATTAAGTTATATCAACAAGTTGCCAAAACTATACAACGGAACGTCTTGCGGGCCCACGGGCAAGTACCAACCCGACCGGGCCCGCTTATGAATGTCGGGATGTGATACATTAGGGAACCTCCACGGCGTTTCGGAGCGATCCGAGCCCTTTAGTCAAAAGTTAGGGACGTTCGTAGTTTCGACTCTTTTATGGATATATTCTTTTAGGCACATTCTTATTCAATCATACAAAGGCATAGAAACCATAATTACGTTAGGCATACGGAGGTCAAGAAACAAATAAGAATCACGGACATGCTCGGATCGTAGGAGTAGAGTTACCTCGGGGAGCATATCATAGCCTATTCATACTAAGACATGCCAAAGAAAGGAAGGTGAGCTTTACATACCTGCGCCGCCTTGCTAGCTACACTTGTTCATCCCAATTCGCTTAGCTACATTCACAAGGATCCATATGATCGTTAGATTCATCGACTTGCGTTTGCCTTGATTTTTCATACAAGTTCACTTATGGGCTACCGAAATTTCGGCAGCATTTCCTCTGTAAATACGACATCCCCGAGATTATGGCTCGGCCCAAATCAACATACAGAAATCCGGGAATTCAACCCGGCCAATCCAACAACAATACTAACAATCATAACAACAATATCGATAGATAATTTCAAGATGTCCGAACCAACATCCATTCTTACCCGAAACCTTCCAACTTAACTAGAAACATTCATAACACATTTTCTACTTTCAAGTTCATAAACTATGTCGACAATTCCATACGTTAACAACATTATTTTCATCAAACAATAACTTTACGTAAATCACTTTAACTCCCGAAAATAGCCCACGCGGTTTCTAACTTCAACTTGGATCATTTACCTTCATTTTCACATCACAAATTTCATGACGACAACAACCAAAACGCTAGGCAACATTAACTCAACATGGTTGCCCCAAAACAGCCCATTCGGTAACAACAACATGTAACATTTCATGATTTTCATTCGTTTTCTACACGTTACACCATCACACAAACATGTCGAATTCCATTAGTTTCATCACCCCAACACACTCCACATGCACACGGTTAAGCACCAATATGCACGGCTACCATACCACATCAATATTTCCATGAATTTCATTAGTTTCAACACATTACAACAACACCCAAACACACACAACACACACACATGCTCGGCTAACTCTCACACACGGCCATACTTCAACATAGGTTATTTCATGTATTTCATTCATTTTTCCATACAAAAATACATACCAAACATTTATAGAACATAAAGGAAGATTAGTTCTTACCCTTCTCCTTTCAACTCCACTTCCTCGTGCTAGGCTCCAAATCATGCAAACGAATGATTTTCTTCTCCCAACGACTACTCCATGTCGTAGAGGATCTCCCAATTGGTATAAAAACATAAAGAGAAAAATTTTCCATGTCCACCACATAGGGGTGGTTCGGCCGCCCCCATGGCCGAACCCCTCTAAATTTTTTTTTTCTTTCTTGTCTTCTTTCTTTCTTTCTCTCTTTCTCTCTTAATTAAAAGATGACAACAACATATATATATACTTATATATAGCATGTGAGGGGCACATGCCCTCACTCTAGAATTCTCCTTTCTTTTCCCCTTCTTTTTTTTTCTAGAATTTTCTTCAAAGGATGACTTAATTCTTTTTCTTTCCTCCTTTTTATTTTGGCCACATGGCCTTTTGCAAGACTTTTCTAGGGCATTGTAAAATGACCATTTTGCCCCTAGCCTTTTCACAAAATTACCATAATGCCATTTTGCAAATTTCCCTTTTTGCCCTCAGTCTTCCTCAATATTTCCACACTAATAATATTTTCCAATGACTTACGCATTACAACGGAGCCAAAAAATAACCTTACCCTAAACCTCCCGCCATTGTCTCGAAATATCCGAAAGTGCAAAATGCGAGGTGTAACAAAAGGTCTCAATTGTCGAACCAAAACACCTCTAACCATTAGTATGATTATTCACTTCATTCGATCAACTCAACCGAGTAGTACACCAGTACAGGAACCAGTCGATACTTAAACAATAGGTATAAGGCTCTCAACTCTAATCCAATATTAGATGCAATACCCGATAGCTCTTTGTATACTAAAATTTCGCACTCGTCCAACACTAGAGTCATTCTTACTAGTCAACCCTTGGCCCACAGCATAACCAAACATACCAACTGAATACTGACCTTTATGTCTATCCTACCAAGTATGATCGCAACATAACTCTCAACCAACTAGCTCTTAATTCCACGCCATCTTTACCATTCCTCTAACACAAAGACCCGGCAAACTCACCCTTACTGAAATGCTTAGACCACGTACTGCCAAATATCTTAGGTCTTCAATTGTCACAAGTAACCTTGCTTTCTAATCTAGAACTGATAACCACTTTCCTAGAAGAACCCACAAACCACTACTATATAATCACGTCGAAGCCTAACTTAACTTTTCACGATCGAATACAGAATCCACTCTCATACAAATTACAACCTTATCCTAACGAGCACGTCAGATACCAATAGTGCCCTTCCTAATAGTGGAGAGTGGTCTATCCCAATTCTCTTCCTTACTCCTCCATCGCACAACACCGGGTACTCTTACCAATAAACCCTAAGAAATCATAATTCGCTACACGTTTTCCATAAGAGTCATCCTTTATGTCCTTATCCTAAACTTCTCTTCTTTATTACACACGGTCACTATACTTTTACCAAATCCGATGATCCATAATGAACTTACATTCGTCCCTGCATATCGACATCTAGTACCCTGCCACTGACGAATCGTCAACCTGCCATTGGTACTCTTGTGTCACGCAAACCATAATAATACTTTGATAATGTTTAAACTTTTACCTAAACGTATCATATCATCAAACAAATCACACTTGTGAAGCCATAAATGCACTTCTACGACTTCCAAACAACCCAAAACTGAACATGGAGATCATTTAACTCTTGTACTATCTTTCCCATTTCTCAAGAAAACCCCCACAATAAATGAGTCTTAGCCACGATCCCACACAATTGAAACCTCAAGCTATAGCTAGAAACTGAACTTGGCCGCGCGCCCAAGTCAGGATGAAACTTCTCGTACCATTCCAAGCCACGACATAACAAACCGCTTACATGAGAATTTAAGTATGAGTTCCACCTTTCGTGGTTGATCAAGATAAAGACATTTATATACTAACTGGAATTGACCAGATACCAATTCGAATGAATTAGCATGAAGGAAAGAAAGAATCGGAAGTTTCCTAAATGTCTCATAGCCTCTGGCAGATAAGTACAGAGATCATAGTACCAATCCGCAAGACGCTACTAGAAATGCTCTTGTACATATAGATCGGGTAACCTAGGGCTCTGATACTAAGATTTCACGACCCAATTTCACTAAGTCGCACAGGCACCTACCATTTCCCACCTTGGTAGGCGAACCCTTTCCCAAATCATCAGTTCAAACCACAATAAAGTAAATAAAGAAGAAGTAGAAGCCTAAATGATAAATAATCATAAGTGCGGAGTATAAATACAATCCCCAAAGAACTAGTCTGACTCGTACAAGAGCAACTAAGTAATGTCTAAAAAATACAAGTCTCAATTTCTAACCACATCCGTCAGAATGAAAGAAAATAAATATAGGATAGAGGAGTCTCCGGGCAGTGACTCGTCCGATCCCTAGATACTCGCAAGCCAGGCCTCGAAAATCTGCCTCGGGAAGTGGAAGTGGAAGTGGAAGTGGAACCTGTCTCAAAACTCTACACCCCAAAAAGGAATGTAGAAAGGTAGCATCAGCACAAATAACACGTAATGAGTAGGCATCATAGGCCAGCAAAAATTAGTTAACATATATAAAGAAAGTGACTGAAGAATAGACATGCTCACAATCAGGTATACACACCCCACAGTCAAAGAATAACAACTCAAGTACATAAGGACCAATAACCGAATTATAGCCTATGGTGAAGCACCTAGACACAAGTCTTTCAAAGTTTCCTATGATCCCTCAAAATAACCATAACCACTAGTACAACCAACAATGTTACTCCGTAACCCCAAGTCTTAACCTAGGAGAAAGTCTCTACTCCTCAAATCCATCAATTTCCGAATATAAATTGATCAGACACATGGCGATCACAAGTCACTAACCAACCATGAAGTCAATGTTCACGAGCATCGTACAATACGATAATAGGCATTACCAGAAATCAAATGTGTGAGTGAATAAATTATGAATGCAATGCAATGATACACACACTTCAGGCAAAAATATCTCAGCGCCTCGACAGTCATGACCCATGGGGGACCTGGGAAATCCATGTACCTCCTGCGACGCATAGCCCGATCCAAGTCAGTGTTGCGAAACGTGAAATCCGATCCAAGTAAGTGTTGCGGAACATGCAAACCGGTTCAATATGTGTGTATATATATGTGTTGTGGCACGCAACCCAATCCAAATATATGAGTATGGATGCATCCATGATATTAATGCCAACAAGAATAAATCAATGACAACCGTGCCACACATGGACACATATTCAAGATTAAAATCAATTCATTCCTCTTCACAAGTCAATACCCAATAACTGAGAGATACGGGTTCACAACCATGAATAAGTCACTAAGTATTTATATCAGAGTATCATGAAAGATCAAAATGAGTACACTATATAATATCAACGAATGATGACAACATATCAAATCAATCGTGTCGCACATGGACACATATCACTATAACAGTCTCAATATCATAGCTTTTCTTCCCTTCCCAACAACATCAACACATGATAAAATACTATCTCCAAATCATAAGGTAAATTACCAAGCAACAAGTCTGGAATCACTCACGCAGCTACAAGCCAATGAATCACAACAAGGCAAAAACTCAATAAAACACGACAAGGCGATAAGCCATAGTCAACAACAATACCAACCTAAGTATTCCATCCCAACTCCATACCCAAAATCGTATATGGTTTCTCCAACAATCACTAACTCTACATATGATTTGCTAACCGAGATCTAACCAAAAGGTAAGCTGTAACCTACCTGGAATGCCGAACAGAAGCTATAAACTGTTAAACTATCACACCCCGATGAGGGGCATGAAGGGTTCCCGACTCTAGTGACCGAGCACCTTCTGACATACACTACATAACCATAGAATCATTATCTTAGCGCATGATAATGCGTAACTTATCGTAAGATGATACTTGTATATAGAAAGGCCCTATACATAGGATGACACATGCATGACCATACATATATACATAAACACAAGCTACCTGACAAGGATGCTATAAGTATCCGTGAATGACACATAGCTGACAAGGACATAACATGAACATCATACTTACAGAGTTCATAACTGACATCGATACCCACTATACTTGTCACGACCCGGCTAGTGAGCCATGACGGGTACCCGAAGATGACTACCGAGCCCTACTCATCATGATACCTATCATACTGAATCTGGGAATATATCATTCCCATACAAGACTTATCATGAGACATTCTCCAAATACCTCCCAAAACATGTATATATACATTAGCTCACTAGGTTATAAAAATGATATACAAAATATAAACTGTGAGGTCACATAGCATCTACAACCCTCACGTATGCATCTACAAGCCTCTAACGGGAATACTGGAATCCTAGTGATAGGACAGGACCCCGCCATGCCCCATATCTGTACACAAAAGAATTGTTACACCTTGGGAAATTCCCCGTTAGCGTACAGTGAATAGGCCATCGAAGGATAAAAAGTATATGATGTTTTGATAAGCAAGAAATAGCACTTGAGGGTCCTAATTAAGATTTCCAAAGACATTCGAGGCAAGAGGAGAAAGTTGTTGAGAAAAGCGAGTCACATGTTGTGTATTAGATAAGAATCTCGAGTATTGAGTTAACAACGTCCTAATGGTACCTTAAGAAAGAGTTATAGCATCCCTTAGTTTGCTAATGAAGTGATAAACAAGTGTGAAGAAGGTTCCATAAGGATTGGAGATCAAATGAGTCAACGAGAACAAGTCTCGGAAAACTGGACAAACCTACGGCCAGACATACTGGCCGTATAAAATGTATGGACCGTATGTCCAACCGTAGATTCAGCCTAGTGTACCATGTCTCACTGGACCAGATCTACGGCCAAACATACGGCCAGTAGAAAACATACGGACCATATGTTGGTCCGCAGATCTTGGTCAGGACTGATGATGAATTAATATAAGGGACCTCTCTTCATTTCATTCTTCATCTCCACAACTCAAGAAGGCTCTAGAACACTCCAAACACTTCATCCATAAGAAAACAATAGAAATAAAAGATCAACAAGAATTGAGGAGAATCAAGTGTATGAAACCCCATTAAAGTCATCTAAATCAAGAAATCCCAAGAGAGATGAAATAGGGTTTATGTGCAAAAGGGTGTACCACCATTCAAGGCTTATTCCTCTATCATCTAAGGTGAGTTTCATAACCTTTTCATGTTGTTTGAAGTATTGGTAGGTTGAAACACTCGGATTATAGAAGAGTACAGAAAATGGGTCATAAATGTGTGAATAATGTTATTGTTGAGTAGTAGTTGGATTGAATCATGAAAATGAATATGTTGAAGTTATAAATACGTTATAAATGAAATTTAGAACATGGAATGAGAATTGTATGAGAAAGAACGCGATAATGAACTTTGGTCATGGTTGTGGAGAATTGTAGTGAAATTATAAATTGTGGGCAATGTAATCAAATGATGCTTATTATTTACGATATTGTGATTGTTGTTATGAATGTTGGGATTTGATATGGAATATGGAGGAAAGTAGTATAAACAAAGGAAACGCTGCCTAACTTTCTTTAGCCTTAAGAAGCACGTTTTTGTAATTGCCAAGCCAACGACGATACGAACTCTCTTGAAGGTAAAAACGTGAGCGTTAAAGGAGAACGAGCAAGCAATAGAGTGGTTAAACGACGAAGGTATGTGAGGCTCAAACCTTCTTCCTAAGGCATGAATCCTATGTATGATTTTCCTACTTCTTCATGAAATTTCTATATTCCGAAAGACTAAGAGCCTATGTTCATGAATAGTTACACGGGATAAGAAGTACGCCATGAGTTCAATAATGAAAATAATGTTGACTACGTTCCATTAATGTCTTCCCCATGTACACTCACCTTAAAATGTAGTCCTTCCAAGGTGAGATATAACGGCTATGAATACTCCATAATGAAATCGGGGTCCACGACCTTACGTCACCCCGAAACATCTAGAATTGCCCTCAAACGTCTTAATGTATACGTGGACGATAAATGTGTAGCGATGCTAAGTTATGATGATGCCATGATATGTTTACGAAATGAATAATAATGATAAGGAATATGATATATGCATGATGACAAATGCATGATATGTATGATGATGTGATTCCACCGTGCCTAATTGGCCGGGCATGTCACCGCTACGGCGGGCTGCATATGATTCCACCCTGCCTAAATGGCCGGGCATGTCACCGCTAAGGCGGGTTCTTTGTGTTGACATCGAGCCTAGAGGGCCGGGCATGACACCACTAGTGGGCGGCATATGACAGTTACCCGGGCGCGGGTTAACGACATGATGATGTATGATTGATGTGATGATGCATGTATGGCATGATGATGTGTATGTGATATGTTAAGGCATACGAAATGATAATGCACATGATATGCTTATGTATGATATATGTATATGAAACGTATTTATACTTAAAGGAGTACATAGGTGGTATCCTCATCTCACGACTTACTATTTCCTTATTATGCTTACTTCATTCCTACCTTACATACTCAGTATAATGTTCGTACTGACGTCCGTTTTCTTTGAACGCTGTGTTCATGCCCACAGTGGGGAGACGGTGCGGATCCGTAGGAGCTAGTCCGGTCCGAGAGCACTCTATCTTCGGAGGTGCCATTGATTATTCTTTTGGTACATATCTGTATATACTCATGATTGGGCACGATGGGGTCCTGTCCCGTCCATATGTCTAGTACTCTAGTAGAGGCTCGTAGATACGCATGTGTGGGTAGTATGGTCTCATAGTTTTCATGTATATACATGTATATATATTATTTTGGTAGCCGAAGGGCTTATGTTTATAAGAGTAATTATGTTTCAAATGATGATAGTTTTCTATGATCATGAATGTATGTTGGGATGAGAGTAGATAAGTAACAGAATGAGTGGTGTTCGGTGGTTAGCCCCGGATACCCGTCATGGCCCTAGTCGGGTCGTGACAGAAGTGGTATCGGCAGAGATTCAATCTAGGAAGTGTCTACGAGCCGTGTCTAGTAGAGTCTTATTTATGGTGTGTTGCGCGCCACGCTAACAAACAAGAGGCTACTGGGCATTTAGGAAAAATGACCATCTTTCTTCTTATGAGATCGTGTGATAGAGCCGCGTATAAGATTTAATCCTCCTAATGAGTGTGTTGTGATTTCAGAAATGCCACCAAAAGGAAAAGCTAAAGCGGCCCAGAAGGGCAAGACTACAATGGCAGAAAGAGAGCCGCCTATGAATGTGGATGAGGGCGAATCACACCACGAGGCTCCATCCAATGCCTCCACTACTCCTCCTAATACGGAAGAGCAAGATGGGGCTTCAGCCCCAGCTCCTATGCCTCCAGTTCCTCTACCGGCTACTTCGGGTCAACAAGTGATCGAGGCCATCCATTTATTAACGCAGTTAGTTGCCGCCCAGGCACAGCGGCAGAATACAGGCCCAAGTGATAGTTCAGCTAGTACTAGAGCCCATGACTTTATGAGTTTGAATCCTCCGAAATTCTTTGGGTTAAAGCCGGATGAAGACCCACAGGGCTTTATTGATGAAATGTTGAGAACGTTGTTATTCATGCTTCCGAGACCGAATCCGTGGAGTTGGCATCATATAGACTCCAGGATGTGGCGGTTTTATGGTACAATAATTGGATAGCATCAAGAAAAGAAAATGCGCCTCCTCTCGTGTGGCAAGAATTTGTAGACGCTTTCATCCGTCATTACTTGCCACCTGAGGTCCGCCGAGCTAGAGCGGATAAATTCTTAAATTTGAAGCAAGGAAATATGAGCGCCCGAGAGTATAGCCTTTAATTTAATTCCTTGGCTAGATATGCTCCTACCATGGTGGCCGACATGGGCGATAGGGTGCATAGATTTGTGAGTGGCAATCGCATTTATTTAAAGATTGTTTAACAGCTTCATTGCAAGATGGGATGGATATTTCCCGAATTCAAGCCCATGCCCAAAATTTAGAAGGACAACAACCTCCACAAAGGGGTGATCGTGATGTTGATAGGGGGCAAAGCAAAAGGGCCAGATCTATGGGCACAAGCGGTGATTATAGAGGGGGATCAAGGCAGACGTATTCTAGGCACTCAGGCCAGTCAGTGACGAGTGCACCTACCCGATTTGTACATCACAGATCTTATATCGCTCTTTCCCTTAGGACGGGGCCGCAGTTCGAGGGCCCCATGTGTTCTCGCTTTGGGGTAGATTACGGTCGGGGAAGACCACCGGTTCCTGTCGTGCGATCGGTGCGAGAAAATTACACTCAGGCCCATGTCGTCAGGGCACAGATGCTTGTTATATTTGTGGACAGACGGGGCACTTGATGCGAGATTGTCTTTCGAGGTATGGTAGAGGTGGGGTTCAGCCCACAAGATCAGCAGCGGGTTCCTCTTCAGTACGCCCGACAGGGCAGACTCCCCAGATTTCAGCAGGCCGAGGTAGAGGCCGAGGGGGAACGTCTACTTCAGGTGCTACTCAGCCCCGCTTATATGCTTTAGCTGGACGACAGGATCTTGAGTCGTCCCCAAATGTGGTTACAGGTACATTGACTGTGTTTTCTTATGATATGTATGCATTGATAGATTCGGGTTCCACATTATCATATATCACTCCCTATGTTGCTAATCGTATTGGGGTGAGGCCTGAGCTAATTAAACCTTTTGAGGTATCTAATCCAGTTGGTGATCCCGTGATAGCTAAACGGGTGTATAAAGATTTCATAATTGTGATATGTGATCGCCAAACCAAAGCTGATTTAGTTGAGCTAGAAATGTTAGACTTTGATGTTATTATGGGCATGGATTGGTTGGCCTCATGCTATGCTAATGTTGGCTGCCGAATGAAATTAGTTCGCTTTCAATTTTCGGGAGAGCCCGTACTTGAATGGAAAGGTAATACAACATCTCCAAGAGGTAGGTTTATTTCCTACCTTAAGGCAAGAAAGATGATAGCCAAGGACTATATTTATCATTTAGTCCGAGTTCGTGTCACGACCCAACCCCGTAGGCCGTGACTAGTGCCCGAGTTGGGCACCCAAACGCATTCATCAAACCTGAATCACACACAGCTGGCTGACGCGTATATAAATATCAAACGCTATCTCAAACACATCTCAAACTCAAACACATATATATCGAAAGCCGACAAGGCTAACTGATGGCACATCGGCCCAAAACATATAATATACAAACTCATCCGTACAGGGTAGGCACACAACCCACATACACGTCTACGTACCTCTAAACAAACCAACGAGAATCATATGACGGGACGGGGGCCCCGCCGTACCCCCGAACACACGCACACACACGTATGCAAGCCGAACGAGTATATACCAAGATGTAGGCTCCGGAATAAGAGGAGCACTCCAACACAGCAGGATAGGTATCCTAAACTGACGGATCGCCAAACTGGGCGTCTGTACCTGCGGGCACGAAACGCAGCCCCCGAAGAAAGGGGGTCACATTTAAATATACCGAGTATGCAAAGCAGAAATACAAGAATAAACCGAGTCACTCACACTCGAAACGAATACCGAAAGTAAGTACCTTTCCAAAATGTCAAATGTTTATTTTTCAAAATACAAAGTATGCATTGGGCACGTAAAATATGGTCGCCCGCCCGTCGTTGGCGCCATAACACGGCATAACACCGAGAAGATTTCAAATCTCCGTATCCCCGAACACAACACATCATCACAACACATCATAAGCCATATCACAAAGATAACTCCATAAACGGAACCCGGCCCTATGGCGAGGTCTCGGGAACCGTAACACGGCATAGCTCCGAATATATATATCATAATGCGCACGACAACAAACCGGCCCGGAACCGCGAACGATGTACCAACAAACCGCACGAGCGAGTCGTGAGTAACCATATGCATAAAATCATTATCATAAATTCAAAAAGTAAGTAAAATGACCATACTTGGGAATCGGGAAAATCGTCATACCAAACTCTTCCAAACGTCTTCAGAAATGCACAAAAGAAGGTCGCGGGACCCACGGACGAGTGTCGACCCGAGCCGGGCCCGCCTATAGAGAACATACTCATCACACGTCATACAACCTCCCACGACGATATCGAGGCAATCCGATCCCTTAGTCGAAAGTTATGAGCATTCGTAGTTTCAACATCGTTAAAAATAGAACTCTTTTGAAAACCAAGTTTTTATGCAACCTTAAAATCAATTTTTCCAATAACATCAAAAACCAATATTTTCTCACATCAACATACGAGTACCAAAAGACAAACGCGAATCATAGACAGGCTCGGATTATGAGAATGGAATTTCCTCGAGGCTAGTATCATAGCCTATATTGAACTAAGACATGCCAAAAGAAAGAAAAGTTAAGCTTTACATACCTCGCTCGCACACAACGCTAATCCAACTCAACTTATATCTCGAACTCCCCAAGATCTACATAACATCAACAAATACCAACGTCAACCAAGCATTTAGAAGTTCATTTCCAACTAACACATAATCCTACGGAAAATTGGGCAGCACTTCCTTTATAAATGGACCAACCCCGAGAATTCAACTCGGCCAAATTCAACAACACAACAACACCAACAATCATTCCAATAATATCCATAATCCATTCAAACATATTTGAACACTAAAGATTCTTCTCCACGCATTCCAACAATATTCCAATTATGCTTACTACAACTACATACTTACAAACCAACATGTAATCAAACTAACGCATACTCGATTATCAATCCAAAACCATTCAAACAACATTCAAGAACTCTTTAAATAATTCATACAATATTTCCAACAATCCAACAAACACTCCATTCCACCCGAAATGATCCCCAAACCCGAAAACCTCAACTCTAATGCATTTCTTGATTTCAAATCATAATTTACTTCAACAATCCACACTCTAATCATGCCATTTCCATAATCATAAAAATCACACTAAGTATACAAAATCTTCCAAAACAGCCCATACACTTACAATACCAATTTGAGTCATTCAACTCTTATTTCCAACATAGAATCTACATAACAACAACAACCAAAATTCCAAAAAAAAACTAATTCATTTCTTGACACACATAAGAGGCCATATTCGGCCAACCTCACCTACATACATACCTCATGATTTTCATTCATTTCAACATTCCACAATAACCAAACATGCCACATAAACTTAATTTATCACTTCCAACATAATTCACACATACACGGCCAACTAACATGTACACGGCCTCAACTTCAAATACAAAGTCTCCATGAATTTCATCCATAACAACATACAACAACACACATAAACCTTCCATAACCCATTAAACAAGATTAGAACTTACCTTTCTTCACAACCCTTCAATTTGTCCAAAGTTGGCCAAGGATGAAAACGAACAATCCAACGCTTGAAACAACAACTCCACGTTACTAAGCACCCTCAAATTAGTAGGTTTGCATCAAAGAAATAATTTTAGGAAGGCTTAATCTTGGTCTTGAATTTGGAAGCTCTTGGCCGAATGGGGTGTTTTACTCTCTAAGGTTCTTGATTTTTTTTTCTTAAGTCTTGAAAGATGAAATAAATGGTCCCTTAGTCATCTCTTATATTTCATCTAATAGCCAACCATGTGGCCATGGCCCACCCCTAAGGTGGCCGGCCACATGGCCATGTCTTACTCCCTCCATTTTTTTCAATAATTGGCCACTTCTCTTAATTCCATCTTTGGTCCCAAACTTTCTTAATTGTTTCCATACCAATAACGTCATACATACTTAGGTCACACGACAAAATCGAAGGTCACACGTCCCGACTTCGTACCCCGAAATGGTCTAAATCCTAACTTTTCATAGTTAACCCAAATCGTCCCGTTGTTCAAAATACGGGATGTAACATCCTTCCCCCCTTTGGAACATTCGTCCTCGAATGTTCAACTAGTCTTATAAGGTCGCATAAGGACCTCGGGGAAGATTCCCGTTATTACCATAACACATAGCCGTACCCGGCCAATCATACTCTTTCCTTCCTTCTTTATCTTATTGCTAACTTAAATTCGAACTCTTCTCTTGCTCCTTGGCTTAGATTTCGTCTTTCAACTTTCCGTTCACACATTATGCTTTTTTGCAATCCTAGCTTTTCGTTTGCCTCTTACATCCGAACTTACAAGATTTTCAAAAACTTCCGGGGGGTCACCCATCCGAATTTGCTCTCACCCCGGCACGCTTAACCTCGGGACTTCGATGAAATACGATGCTCTAACTCCAATATAATCGCGTCCACCCCATCACATGACTTTCATCACCTAATCTGGAGTAAATCGAAGCTCTAACAGATTTCCAAACGCTCTCATAACACACTTACTATTTTAGCTCTCTCCAAACCTCGACACTAACTTCTCACCGACGGACATGCCTACTTCTCATTCCAAACACCCAAATTCTCTATGGCACGGACATACCTCGATCGTCGTTAGTTGCAAATACCTAATTATCGGCTTTCGGATCCCTACTCGCCGCTATCAAACAACATTCATTCAACAAACACACATACATCAGATTATTACAATAAGGGCTCATATACCTGGACCCACATTCGGTGCCGCCTCTGGATCCCGCCTACCTGCCAAAGCGTATATGCGGTTCGAAGGACCGCTAAAACTGGGGACTCGGTGAACAGACTCATCATGCCATATACGGTCCATAATGGGACCCGGCGGACAGAACGTGGTCGCCGCTCCATCCGGCGCCCAAGACATCATACTTCGGAAGATTGCATATCTCCAAACACATCATACCCCATACCGGATCATATATCATATCACGACCTCACGGGGCTCCCAACATCAACAACATATTAAAAATAATAAACACACCTCGTATATGTCTTTCATACCTTTACTTACGCGTGCTTGCAACTTCCAACATCGCTAATCACTTACCATTATCAACACCATTCTTAACGAAATCAAAGATCAAAGTAAGGAATCTCATTTCCTATGACTTGGCTCTATGGCACGATCTAGAATCGGGAAGAAAGATAACACCCTAGATGCCGTAGTAACTCGCTTATAGATGTGGTGCACAACACACCGATAAACAAGACTACGAGACACGGTCTCCGTAGACAATCCAAGGACGAACTCGCTCCGATACCACTTTTGTCACGACCCAACCCCGTAGCCGTGACTAGTGCCCGAGTTGGGCACCCAAACGCATTCATCAAACACGAATCACACACGACCGGGCCGACGCGTATATAAATATCAAACGCTATCTCAAACACATCTCAAACTCAAACACATATATATCGAAAGCCGACAAGGCTAGCCGGTGGCACATCGGCCCAAAACATATAATATACAAACTCATCCGTACGGGGTAGGCACACAACCCACATACACGTCTACGGACCTCTAAACAAACCAACGAATCATATGACGGGACGGGGCCCCGCCGTACCCCCCGAACACACGCACACACACACATGTACGACGAACGAGTATATACCAAGATGTAGGCTCGGAATAAGAGGAGCACTCCAACACGACAGGATAGGTATCCTAAACCGACGGATCGCCAACCGGGCGTACGTACCGCGGGCACGAAACGCGACCCCGAAGAAAGGGGGTCGCACGAAATATGTACCGAGTATGCAAAGCAGAAATACAAATAAATAAACCGAGTCACTCACACTCGAAATGAATACCGAAAGTAAGTACCTTTCCAAAATGTCAAATGTTTATTTTTCAAAATACAAAGTATGCATTGGGCACGAAAATATGGTCGCCCGCCCGTCGTTGGCGCCATAACACAACATAACACCAGAAGATTTCAAATCTCCGTATCCCCGAACACAACACATCATCACAACACATCATAAGCCATATCACAGCATAACTCCATAAACGGAACCCGGCCCTATGGCGAGGTCTCGGGAACCGTAACACAAAGATAGCTCCGAATATATATATCATAATGCGCACGACAACAAACCGGCCGGGAACCGGCGAACGATGTACCAACAAACCGCACGAGCGAGTCGTGAGTAACCATATGCATAAAATCATTATCATAAATTCAAAAAGTAAGTAAAATGACCATACTTGGGAATCGGGAAAATCGTCATACCAAACTCTTCCAAACGTCTTCGAATGCACAAAAAAGAAGGTCGCGGGACCCACGGACGAGTGTCGACCCGAGCCGGGCCCGCCTATAGAGAACATACTCATCACACGTCATACAACCTCCCACGACGATATCGAGGCAATCCGAGCCCTTAGTCGAAAGTTATGAGCATTCGTAGTTTCAACATCGTTAAAAATAGAACTCTTTTGAAAACCAAGTTTTTATGCAACCTTAAAATCAATTTTTCCAATAACATCAAAAACCAATATTTTCTCACATCAACATACGAGTACCAAAAGACAAACGCGAATCATAGACATGCTCGGATTATGAGAATGGAATTTCCTCGAGGCTAGTATCATAGCCTATATTGAACTAAGACATGCCAAAAGAAAGAAAAGTTAAGCTTTACATACCTCGCTCGCACACAACGCTAATCCAACTCAACTTATATCTCGAACTCCCCAAGATCTACATAACATCAACAAATACCAACGTCAACCAAGCATTTAGAAGTTCATTTCCAACTAACACATAATCCTACGGAAAATTGGGCGTAGACTTCCTTTATAAATGGACCAACCCGAGAATTCAACTCGGCCAAATTCAACAACACAACAACACCAACAATCATTCCAATAATATCCATAATCCATTCAAACATATTTGAACACTAAAGATTCTTCTCACACATTCCAACAATATTCCAATTATGCTTACTACAACTACATACTTACAAACCAACATGTAATCAAACTAACGCATACTCGATTATCAATCCAAAACCATTCAAACAACATTCAAGAACTCTTTAAATAATTCATACAATATTTCCAACAATCCAACAAACACTCCATTCCACCCGAAATGATCCCCAAACCCGAAAACCTCAACTCTAATGCATTTCTTGATTTCAAATCATAATTTACTTCAACAATCCACACTCTAATCATGCCATTTCCATAATCATAAAAATCACACTAAGTATACAAAATCTTCCAAAACAGCCCATACACTTACAATACCAATTTGAGTCATTCAACTCTTATTTCCAACATAGAATCTACATAACAACAACAACCAAAATTCCAAAAAAAACTAATTCATTTCTTGACACACATAAGAGGCCATATTCGGCCAACCTCACCTACATACATACCTCATGATTTTCATTCATTTCAACATTCCACAATAACCAAACATGCCACATAAACTTAATTCATCACTTCCAACATAATTCACACATACACGGCCAACTAACATGTACACGGCCTCAACTTCAAATACAAAGTCTCCATGAATTTCATCCATAACAACATACAACAACACACATAAACCTTCCATAACCCATTAAACAAGATTAGAACTTACCTTTCTTCACAACCCTTCAATTTGTCCAAAGTTGGCCAAGGATGAAAACGAACAATCCAACGCTTGAAACAACAACTCCACGTTACTAAGCACCCTCAAATTAGTAGGTTTGCATCAAAGAAATAATTTTAGGAAGGCTTAATCTTGGTCTTGAATTTGGAAGCTCTTGGCAACGAATGGGGTGTTTTACTCTCTAAGGTTCTTGATTTTTTTCTTAAGTCTTGAAAGATGAAATAAATGGTCCCTTAGTCATCTCTTATATTTCATCTAATAGCCAACCATGTGGCCATGGCCCACCCCTAAGGTGGCCGGCCACATGGCCATGTCTTACTCCCTCCATTTATTTCAATAATAGCCAACTTCCCTTAATTCCACTTTTGGTCCCGAACTTTCTTAAATGTTTCCATACCAATAACGTCATACATACTTAGGTCACACGACAAAATCGAAGGTCACACGTCCCGACTTCGTACCCCGAAATGGTCTAAATCCTAACTTTTCATAGTTAACCCAAATCGTCCCGTTGTTCAAAATACGGGATGTAACAGTTCGTGACACCGAGGCAACATCGCCAACATTTCAATCCGTTCCGGTAGTAAATGAGTTTCCGGATGTATTTCCAGATGAACTTCCAGGCCTTTCTCGTAAAGAGAGATTGACTTCACCATTGATGTGTTGCTGGACACTAAGCCCATTTCTATTCCTCCCTACCGAATGGTTCCGGCAGAATTGAAGGAGTTAAAGGCACAGTTAAAAGATTTACTTGAGAAAGGGTTTATTAGGTCCAGTTCATCACCGTGGGGAGCCCCAGTCTTATTTGTAAGAAAGAAAGATGGTTCCTCACGAATGTGCATTGATTACGAGCGCACTGGAATAAGGTGACGATAAAGAACAAATATCCTCTTCCGAGGATTGATGATTTATTTGATCAGCTACAGGGTGCCAAGTGGTTTTCCAAAATAGATTTGAGATCGGGTTATAATCAAGTGAGAGTTAGAGAAGAAGATATTCCCAAGACAGCTTTCAGAAAAAGATATGGCCATTATGAATTTCGAGTGATGTCGTTTGGGCTAACTAATGCTCCGGTAGTGTTTATGAATTTAATGAATAATGTATTGAAGCCCCTCTTGGATCTATTTGTAATAGTATTCATCGATGATATACTGGTGTTTGTTGCACAGAATCAGAACATGCAGATTATTTACGTATTGTTCTTGGAATTCTTCAAACTTGGGAGTTGTATGCGAAGTTTTCAAAGTGCGAGTTCTGGCTAAATTCTGTGACATTCCTGGGTCATGTTATTTCCGACGATGGCATTAGAGTTGACACTCAGAAAATTAAAGCTCTGAAGACTTGGCCAAGGCCTACGACGCCTACAGAAGTTCGTAGTTTTCTGGGATTGGCAGGTTATTATAGAACGTTCGTAGAGGGCTTTTCATCTATTTCAGCCCCATTAACTAAGCTAACCCAGAAGACAGTAAAGTTTTAGTGGAATGATGCTTGTGAGCGTAGCTTCCAAGAGTTGAAGGACAAGTTAACCTCGGCTCCAGTCTTAACACTCCCAGAAGGGCCAAACGATTATGTTGTGTATTGCGACGCTTCTGGCTTGGGGTTAGGATGTGTATTAATGCAGTATGGAAAAGTCATTGCTTATGCCTCAAGACAGCTGCGGAAACATGAAAAGAACTACCCAACCCATGATCTTGAATTGGCTGCAGTTATCCATGCATTAAAAATGTGGAGACACTACTTGTATGGCGTGCATGTTGATATTTATACCGATCACAAGAGCCTCCAATACATTTTCAAACAGAAAGAGTTGAACCTGCGACAGCAGCGGTGGTTAGAATTATTGAAAGACTATGATATGAATATTTTATACCACCCCGGAAAGGCAAATGTAGTAGCGGATACGCTTAGCTGCCGATCTATGGGTGGTCTATGTGAAGTGCCCTCGGAGAAGAAAGAAATGATTCATGAACTTTGTCAGCTAGCAAATCTTGGAATACGTTTAATTGATTCAGGTGACGTAGGGATTGGTATTCATGATTCCACAGTTTCGTCCTTGGATATGGAAGTAAAAGAGCGGCAATATGAAGATCCTCAATTAAGCCATTATAGAGATATATGTCAGGCTAAAGAGAAGTCCCCATTTGAAACTTCTATAGATGGAATTCTCAGATACCGAGGCAGGCTATGTGTTTCAAACGTTGCAGAATTGCGTCATCAAATTTTAGAAGAAGATCATTATTCTCGATATTCTATCCATCCAGGAGCGACGAAGATGTATCGTGATCTCAAGCTGATGTATTGGTGGGATGGCATGAAAAGAGACATAGCAGAATATATAGCCCAATGTCCAAATTGCCGGCAGTGAAGGTAGAACATCAAAAGCCAGGGGGATTATTGCAAGAAATGGAAATTCCTACGTGGAAATGGGAAGTGATCATTATGGATTTTATTGTAGGACTACCCCATTCATGAGGCAAGTATGACTCTATATGGGTGATTGTGGATAGATTGACGAAAGCAGCTCATTTTCTCCCAGTCAAAACCACCTATTCAGCAGAAGATTATGCGAGGTACGTATATCAGGGAAATTGTGAGACTTCATGGTATTTCGATATCTATTATTTCAGACAGAGGAGCACAATTTACAGCTAAGTTCTGGAAATCCTTTCAAGAAGGTCTAGGTACTCAAGGAAGGCTTAGTACGGCATTTCATCCGCAAACGGATGGACAACCCGAGCGTACTATACAGACCTTGGAGGATATGCTAAGGGCATGTGTTTTAGATTTTGGTGGTAGTTGGGATGACCACTTACCCCTAATCGAGTTCGCATATAACAATAGCTATCATTCCAGTATCCAAATGGCTCCGTATGAAGTGTTATATGGAAGGAAGTGCAGATCTCTAATTAGATGGTTTGAAGTAGGAGAAGTACAGTTAATAGGCCCCAAATTGATTCAACAAGCTGTAGAAAAAGTCAAGGTGATCCGAGATCGATTATTGACAGCCCAAAGTGGCCAAAAGTCTTATGCGGATAACCGCCGGCGAGATTTAGAATTTTAAGCCGATGACTGGGTGTTCTTGAAGGTATCTCCAATGAAAGGGGTGATGAGATTTGGTAAGAAAGGGAAGTTGAGTCCTCGATATATTGGACCATACAAAATCATCCGCAAAGTGGGTCAAGTGGCTTATGAATTGGACTTGCCCTCAGAGCTCGAATTAGTTCATCCGGTATTCCATGTTTCAATGCTCCGCAAATTTGTTGGAGATCCCACAAAGATTGTGCCACTAGATGATGTTCAGATCACAGAAAAACTAACTTATGAAGAAGTGCCTATTGCCGTACTAGACAGGCAAGTACGGAAACTTCGGAATAAGGAAGTGGCTTCAGTTAAGGTCTTATGGCAAAATAACAACTAAGAAGAGATGACTTGGGAAGCAGAAGAGAAGATGAAATCTACATATCCGCATTTATTTCAGCCCCCAAAAGAGATCTATGACGAGACATCGAGATAATAAGGTATGTATGCCTTTATTTTATGCATATGGGTCGGGTGTGGCCAATTTATATTGCTGTTATGTTATGGCCCTGTGAGGCAAGGATATTATGGGCTGTTGTGACAGGATTGTAGTGCCATATTATAGGGGAAACTCTGGCAAAATTTTTCTAGAATCCTCGACAATTTAATATTCGAGGACGAATGTTCCAAAAAGGGGGAAGAATGTTACACCTTGGGAAATTCCCCGTTAGTGTACAGTGAATAGACCATCGAAGGATAGAAAGTATACGATGTTTTGATAAGCAAGAAATAGCACTTGAGGGTTCTAATTAAGATTTTCAAAGACATTCGAAGTAAGAGGAGAAAGTTGTTGAGAAAAGCGAGTCACATGTTGTGTATCGGCTAAGAATCTCGAGTATTGAGTTAACAATGTCCTAATGGTACCTTAAGGAAGAGTTATAGCATCCCTTAGTTTGCTAATGAAGTGATAAACAAGTGTTAAGAAGGTTCCATAAGGATTGGAGATCAAACGAGTCGACGAGAACAAGTCTCGAAAAACTTGACAAACCTACGGCCAGACATACTGGCTGTTACATCCGGCATTTTCGCATGTTCGGAAAATTTTGAAATAATTGTGACTTGTATGTTATAAGTCAATTTCTTGATTCTAGTTAATATGTTTATGTTGTTCTATGGGAAATTTAATGTGGAAGCGTTGAAGAATGCCGAGGGCAAATTTGGAATTTTGGAAATTGGTTGCGGAAATTATAAAACGAGAATAATAACGAATTGGGCCAAGAAAATTTGAACAAAATTGGAGCCCAATCATAGGGGGTGGCCGGCCAAATGGCCTTGGCCCAAGCCCCATTTTAATGGTCATATGCATTGCATGTGACCATTTAATCAAATATATATTCTTGCCAAGTCTTGGAAGGTTCAAGAAAAATCACAAAACAAAAAAAAAAAAACTTGAGAGCTAAGGGGCTGTTCAGCCGAAGCAGTGGGAAAAAAAAAAAAATTTCCAAGCTTGTTGCTTCATCCAAATTTCTTGTTCTTCTTGAATTCTTAACAAGTTCGATACGCTCTTCGACGTGATACAAGTAGCTAAGCAAAAGAACTACGTTTGCGGAAGATTGGAATTTGAAGAAAAAAGAGGTATGAATTTCATGCTTTATGTTATGGAATAAGTATATATGATATGATGGTTAGAATTAAGTGAGAATTATGAAAGTATGGTGTGTGTGAGCATGGCGTGTGTGTGTGTGAAGGCCATGTATGTGTGTGCACACATGTGTGTGTAGGCAAGATTAATTAAATTTTATGTTGTATTCTAGCTATGATTATGATGGAAATTACATTGGCAATGGAAGTTGGAAGAATTTGGTTGAGGTTGGAATTATGGAGTTTAGCCGTGGGGTGTAGGGTGATGAAATGAAATGGTTTAATGTTGTTTAATATGTTAGTTATGTTGTTGTGATTCTTGTAATGTAAATGAAGGTTAAATGATGTAAGTTCGCCTTGAAATGGAATGTAGGAACCTCATGTTGTTTTAGCATGATTTTATGAAATTATGAAAATGAAGTGCTTAAGGTGCAAATTGTGAGTAATGTTGATGAATTTGGAAGATGGAAGTGTGTTATGAACTTAAATGTTAAAGATTGGAAGAATTGAACAAGTTATGACTTTGGTGAAAAAAATTGGCATAATTTGTATATCTTGTGTATATATTGTAGAAATGTTATGATATGTTTCCGAATGGTATTGTAATGACTTTGATGAATAATGAGTGTGAAAATATTGGATTTGAGTTGGAAACGCGAGGTTGGAATGAGGGTTATGACCTTATGTTGGAAAAATGACCAAATAGGTTATATTGTGTTGTATTGTGATTATTGATATTGTTGTTGGGTTGTTGTTGGTTGTTTGAGCCGAGTTGAATCTCGGGGATGTCATCTTTATAGGGGAAATGTCATTTAAATTTCGTAGCTAAATATTTAACCAAAGTTGAAATATTAGCTTGCATGAATAGTAACTCGGTAAAGATGACCATTTGCAGATTTTTGGCGAAACGGGAATCAAGATTTGACGAGCGCAAGGCATAACGAAGGTATGTGGGGCCTTCCCTATTCTTTCTTGGCATGTTCTGAGTATACTAGGCCTGAAAGCGGGCCTTGATTGTGCTCCTGCGTCTCATAATATAAGATTGAAAATAGCGTCAAATTGTTCAATACAATTGAACCGTTCCTTCACAAATTATTGTCGAAATGGTTCGTATGCATGAAACCTTCCCTAATGGACCCGAAACTGTTCCAAACGCTCATAACTCGATTTCATAAAGTCTATGATCCATAATTTATGTCCGCCGCCTCGACCCGACCCGAGGTGGGCCCACGTAATCCGAGACCTCTTACTATGATTTTAATTGACTTATTTCGTATAATGTTAAAGAAATCTTTTGATTATGGTACCGTGTCGAACGATGAATATGATGAGTCCACGATATGCTTTGACATGTGTTATGATTCTAGAAACATGATTTGAAGTAATTAATCTTGCCGTCCCCAAAAGAGCATACATATACATATACGATTATTGTCCGATTTTCTTGAAGCGATATGTCATCTGTTTTGTTCTGTTTGCTTAAGAACAACCATTCTGAATCTCTTGTAAGCCCCATGATATATTTGTTACGTCCGAATAGTCTCAAAAACTCTGATTTGACATAATCCGTCATGGCATTCGAAAGGTACGCATTATGACTATTTATGTGATTCGTTTATTGAGTCCGGACTTATATGCATATGTTTCGCATTACTCGTTCGTGCAAGTTATGATATGTCTATTCACCGAGCCCGGCCAGATATGTTCTCGTGCGGTTTCGTGCACTATTCACCGAGTCCCTCGTACTTCGCGGGCCGGGACACGTTATTTGTACGATTGTGACGTGATGATACGGGGATGGCGGTCTGTGATGGCACATGATTATTATCCACCGAGACCCGCAAACATGTACGGACACGTTATGTATACATAATATATATGTATGAGTCCGACATGCATGATCCTATATATTACCGAGTCCCTTAATAAAAGGCCGGGACACGTTATGTGCGTATTTGGCGTAAGATGATGTTATATATGATTTCATCTACCGAGTCCCTTATCGTAGGGCCGGGTACGACACATGTTCATGCGACATTATGTGATTTGTTATGCATTGCTTATCTTTTGGCATTATGTCTCCCCGAGGTCTCGACAAGGTATAGTCTTTTGTATTTCGTATTCCAAATTAAAGCTCCGCCTGTTATATTTTTATATTCATGTCCCCGATTATGATTATGCTTCTTATCGTTCCGCTTCACATACTCGGTACATTTTCCGTACCGACCCCCTCGTTTCTTCTCAGGGGCCGTGTTACATGCCCACATGTACGTACGCATCGCGAGATACACCACCACCTTAGGATACCGGCTTCCGCTATTGGAGAGTGCTCCATTTGACCCGGGCCGATATTTTTGGTATATGTCTTCTCGTCTGATCGTTTGCTTTGTACATATGCTTATTGGGTATGGCGGGGCCCCGTCCCGTCTCTCGATTCTCGATCCGTATGTTAGAGGCCCCCCCCCCCCCCCCCCCCCCGTAGACATAAAGAGTGGGTTATGGTCCTATCCGTACGTGCTTGCGTATGTATTATGTGTTTGGGCGGTTATCCACCGCGGCCCTTGCCGGCTCGCCATACATGTGTGTATATGAATATGTTGGCCCCGTGCGGGCCTTTGCCGGTATTTTCTTCGAGCGTTGTGTTAATTTTTGGTTAGTAAGAAAACAGAGGAAACTCGCGCCAAATTTTTTTCTAAAAATTTGAATTACTGTTTTGGCTTCTGGTACGTACGGGTGCCCAGTTAGGGCGCCAGTCGCGGCCCACGGGGTTGGGTCGTGACACTGGCCGTATAAAATGTATGGACCGTATGTCCAATCGTAGATTCAGCCCAGTGTACCATGTCTCACTGGACCAGATCTACGGCCAAACATACGGCTTGTAGAAAACATACGGACCGTATGTTGGTCCGTAGATCTTGGTCGGGACTGATGATGAATTAATATAAGGGACCTCTCTTCATTTCATGTTCATTTCATTCTTCATCTCCACAACTCAAGAAGGTTTCTAGAACACTCCAAACACTTCATCCACAAGAAAACAATAGAAATCAAAGATCAACAACAAGAATTCGAGGAGAATCAAGTGTATGAAACCCCATTAAAGTCATCCAAATCAAGAAATCCCAAGAGAGATGAAATAGGGTTTTGGTGCAAAAGGGTGTACCACCATTCAAGGCTTATTCCTCCATCATCTAAGGTGAGTTTCATGACCTTTCCATGTCTTTTGAAGTATTGCAGGTTGGAACACTCGAATTGTAGAAGAGTATAGAAAATGGGTCATAAATGTCTGAATAGTGTTATTGTTGAGTAGTAGTTGGATCGAATCATGAAAATGAATATGTTGAAGTTATAAATACGTTATAAACGACATTTAGAACATGGAATGAGTATTGTATGAGAAAGAATGCGATAATGGACTTTGGTCCTGGTTGTGGAGAATTGTAGTTAAATTATGAATTGTGGGCAATGTAATCAAATGATGCTTATTATTTACGATATTGTGATTGTTGTTATGAATGTTAGAGTTGATATGGAATATGGTGGAAAGTAGTATAAACAAAGAAAACGCTGCCCAATTTTCTTTAGCCTCAAGAAGCACGTTTTTGTAATTGCCTAGCTAACGACGATACGAACTCTCTTGAAGGTAAAGACGTGAGCGTTAAAGGAGAACGAGCAAGCAATAGAGTGGTTAAACAACGAAGGTATGTGAGGCTCAACCCTTCTTCCTAAGGCATGAATCCTATGTATGATTTTCCTTCTTCTTCATGGAATTCCTATATTCGAAAGACTAAGAGCCTATGTTCATGAATAGTTATACGGGATAAGAAGTACGCCATGAGTACAATAATGATAATAATGTTGACTACATTCCATTAATGTCTTCCCATGTACACTCACCTTAAATGTAGTCCTTCCAAGGTGAGATATAACGGCTATGAATACTCCATAATGAAATCGAGGTCCACGACCTTACATCACCCCGATACATCTAGAATTGCCCTCAAACGTCCTAATGTCTACGTGGACGATAAATGTGTAGCGATGCTAAGTTATGATAATGCCATGATATGTTTACGAAATGAATAATAATGATAAGGAATATGATATATACATGATGACAAATGCAAGATATGTATGATGACGTGATTCCACCGTGCCTAATTGGCCGGGCTCGTCACCGCTACGGCGGGTCGCATACAATTCCACCGTGCCTAAATGGTCGGACACTGTCACCGCTTTGCCTGGTCGCTATGTTTACACCGAGCCTAGAGGGCCGGGCATGACACCACTAGTGGGCGGCATATGACGGTTACCTGGACGCGGGTTAACGACATGATGATGTATGATTGATGTGATGATGCATGTATAGCATGATGATGTATATGTGATATGATAAGGCATACGAAATGATAATGCACATGATATGCTTATGTATGATATTTGTATATGAAACGTATTTATACTTAAAGGAGTACACATGTGGTATCCTCATCTCACGACTTACTATTTCTTATTATGCGTTACTATTTATTCTATCTTACATATTTCAAGACAATGTTCGTACTGACGTCCGTTTTCTTTGGACGCTGTGTTCATGCCCACTGGTAGGCAGGGAGACGGTGCAGATCCGTAGGAGCTAGTAGCTGATTTGAGAGCACTCCATCTTCCGGAGGTGCCATTGATTATTCTTTTTCGTACATATCTGTATACTCATGATTGGGCACGACGGTGTTATATCCCGCATTTTTATACATTGGAACAATCCGGACACTTATGATAAGTTAAGGACAAAACTATTTCCGGGATACAAAAGTCGAGACTTTGACCTTCGATTTTATTTTTGAGACATAAGTTGTTCATGAATTTGTTGGCATGGAACAAATAGGAAAATCTGGGACCAAAAAATTAGAATTCAATGGAAGTTGAAAATCATTCATCTTTTTCCTTGTTCTAGCCGTGTAGTGTAGGAGTTGGCCCACAAATTGTGGACAATTTTAAATTGGTCCAACACTTGTGGGCCAAGGGACACATGTACAAGTCTTGTTAGTATACAAAGATGACTTCTAAGTCATCTAAGTTCATTTCAACACTTAGACAAAAAAAAGACCAAGAGCGGGAGAGAAAGCGAGGCTCGGCCAAAGCTCCTAGAAATTGAAGTTCATTTCAAGCCCTTCCAAAAATATTTTGTTGATGCAAACCCACTATTTTGAGGTCCCTAAGTAGCGTGGAAGTGTCGTTGGAGCGATCAACCCGCTAGTTTTCATTATCGCAAAACCCTAGCCTATTGTGGAATCAAGAGAAAGGTAAGATTTGATCATGTTTTATATGTTATAAAGGTTGTATGCATGTTGTAGTATGCTAATATGTATGAAAATCATGAAAATAGTATGTTGAAGTGGGTTGTGTGCATGGTGTGCTAGCCGTGTGCAAGTGGGTGTGTTGTGTTGTATTGAAGCCATGAATTAATGTCTAGTTAGCTTGTTGGGATTGTTGTAGAGTGGAGAAATGAATAAGAATCATAAGTATGTGTATATATTTGTGTGTTGGCCGAAAATGATCATGGAATATGACAAAGAACGCATTAATGTCGCTTAGTGTTTTAGTCGTCGTCGCTATGAATTCTATGTTGGAAATGAATGCTTAATGACTCAAATTGACGTTGTAATTGTTGCGGACTGATTTGGAGGTTATTGTATCTTTAATGTAATTTGCATATTGATGCGAATGATATTGTTAGAATGTGAATTGTTGGTGCAAATCATGAATTGGAAATGAGGAATATGTTATAGTGGTGTTCTCGGTTTGAGGGTGTTTCTGCAGAGCGGAGCAATTTTTAGATTGTTGGAAATGTTGTATGAATTGCTTAGAATGTCTTTAAATGTTGTTGATATGGGTTTGGATGAGTATGTGAAGGTATAAGTTGTTAATGTTGGCTTGAACGTAAGCCATTGAATCAAATATATTGAATGTTGTTGAATGATGTGAAAGAGAGCTATTAATGTTATATTGTCTTCCGGGATTGGTTTTTGATGTTGCTAGGTTGGTTGTTTGTTATGTCCCGTATCCTCACATTGGGACATTGTAAAGTGCGACAAGTTAAAGACAAAGCTTATTTTAGGTTCCCCGTAAGGGTTTTCGTCTTTCCGATTTCGTTTCTATGCACAAGTTGCCTATGAATTTAGTTTATATAAGAACATTATTGGAGAATAAGGATTAATTGACCAAGGTTGGATGACTAAGAGATATTAAGAACTTAATTACACCATTATAAGCTTAAGTGGTCGTGGTGGGCCCCACTTGTGATTTGTCCAACTCTTATTGGCTAAGAACTTGGGACACACATGTCCAACCCATGAACTACATATATATACTAAAGGGCTGATTCACACTTCAACTACTAAGTCATTTCATCTTTACAAGCCAAAAGAAATTAAGTGATAGAGAGGCTCTCTGGCCACAAGTCGGCCGAGAACACCCTCCTCCATTTGATCCAAAATCATTTTTCCAAGTAAATCAACTCCTCATCAAGTGTTTAAGGACGTGTAGTAGTTGGTGGGAAGAGACAAGGAGGTGCATGCCATAGAGTCAAGATTCGGCCAAGTTTGAAGGGCAAGTTGCAAGGTAAGAATGGTCATTGTTCTTGTGTTGTATGAAGAT